>NC_141990.1:172153107-172413107 GCF_049901715.1 Pseudonaja textilis
TCCGTAGTTCCGGGGATGCCAACCAGCAAGCGCTTCCTAGAAGGGGCGGAGGGGTCTATCCACAGAGGGCCACAGAAAGGTCGGCAGAGAGGCGAGCTACAGCAATCTAGCCTAGGTCCATCCTCGAGAGATGGAAGAAGAGCACGAACGCCGCGCCTTTTCTCTCCAGACTCCCGTTCTCGGCTGAGCCCAAAGTCCAAAGTCCCCACCTCGCTTTTTGCCCCTTCCGAAGGCTGGAAGCGTCCACCGTAGCGGCTCGCAAAACTACTTCAGAAGGAGGGGGCGGTGGGAACGAGGAAGAAGAGAGCCGAGACTCTTCTTTTGCTTCTCATCCGACCAAAGTGTCCAACGAGATTACAAGAAGCTATTTGGTGCTTTTTTTCTGGTTTCTTTTCGGCCCCGATTGTAAAGGTTACCCGGCTTCGGCAGCCTCGGCGCACAGGAAGCGCTTCGCTGTAATTTTGCGGCAGTTACTGGGGTTCTCCGCTTCTGCTCACTCGTGCATGACAGTTGCGGAAAGGCTTTCGCTTCAGGACGTCAGAAACATGTACCGCATGGTGTGTGTGGGGGGGGACGACGACACCAAGCCCTTGCATTTCTTTCAACCCCACTGATAGTGAAATATCTAGGGTCCGCCAGAGGAAGGTTAAACAAATATACCATCTCGGGAGCCCCAAAGGAGAAATCTGCCTGGGTTAAGACAACCTAATTTTGTCTGGGCTAAATGCTCGCCTCGATTTATTTCGTCGGCGAGTAACTCTCGCTGAAGGAAAAACTTCGGGGTGTTTTTAAAGTCTCTCCTTCTCCTTTTCCCGATTTTTTCTTCATGTTTTTTCCTGAATTTCATATTCATAATGAAGCTGTTTGGGAGGTCTAAAAAAATCCATCCTGGAAAAAGTTAACGCGAACCACTTTTTTTTTTTTTACTGTTGCCATGATAGCTTCGTGGACGTGGCCACGAATTCCTCAGAAGTCAACTTTGACTCCAGGCAGGCTTTAACAGGACAATAGTTTTTCTTCGTTCTTTCGCGAGGGTATTTCTGAATTGCCTCTATCTATTCCCTCGTCCTACTACCCTTCTAAACAAGGGCGGAAGAATCCACATCCTCCCAAACCCTTAAATACGTTCTCCCGTCGCCACGATTATAAAAAGCCGCACAATCCCGAAACCCATTCCGGCTGAGGGGATTTTTTTTTTTTTGACCCTCTAGCGCCACCGTAAAATCAAGCACTCTTAAGGGGGTCAAGAGTTTTGCTGAGCGGTGGCAGGAATGCTGGTCCTTCTCTGGCAGTTGGGCGGACGAACGGCCGGGCGCGCTCGGGGCTTCCCCCTATGGCAGCGCCGAGGAAGGCGAGAGGCGAGAGGAGGAAGAGGGGGGAGTTCGCTGAGTCGTCTCCGCCTGAAGGAGGGAAAAGGATTCCGGCTGCACCACCTTAAGCGCGGAGCTGCCGCCGACGCTGAGGGGAGGCTTCAGGGTCTCCGTGACTGGGGGCGGCGGAGGGAAAGAGGCGGACAGGGGTCGGTTATTTCTCCCCCTCCCCCTTACCCAGGATTCCGGGTGGAGAAAGCGCGCTCTCGGGCTGGCTGGTTGGGTGGGGGGTGTTCGGCCTCGCGCCCAACGTCAGTTAATTCCCCCCCCAGCGGATAGCGCCTTCGCTCCCTGTCGCCGCTCCAGCGAAGGCATCATCTTCACCTGAGCTCCCTTCTCGGGGCGCGGATCCTTACCGCTTGTCCTCCGCTCCACCCCACCTCGCGGCAGCTCTCCTGAACGGCGGCGCCGACGGCGACCGGACGAGCTGGGACCACTCACTCAACCTACTGCCCCCGGACCCTGCGGCTCCCGAAGCGCGAGCGTGCAGGACGAAGCGGCTTTGCTTCCACGCGGACTGTTCCCCGCCCAGAGAGGAGCGGTTGGCCACGCAGCGCCCCTTCGCCTCGGGAAGGAAAACAATAAATAAATAAATTTTAAAAAATGCGGTCAAGGAGGGCTGACTCCCCTCACCCGCCCTCCCCGCGGGACTCGCGCACCGGCCCCCTCCCTGCGCTGCGGGGGAGGGCCATGTGCGTTTGTTTTGAGGCTCCGTCGCCGCCAGGCCGCTCGGAGGAAGAGACTGACGGGAAGGAAGCGCCTGGAATGGATACCGGGCTGGCGCTGCTCCAGCCCTCCCGCCCTCGCGTCCTGAATGCCCTCCCGCGTGGCTCCTCGGCTTCACTTTTACAGCTGTAGCCCGGTTCGGTCGCTGCCTTCCCCCTCTCCCCCAATTTCACGAGCTCCCCTCCAGCTAACCCTGCCCCTTTCCTTTGCAATGCCGCCTCCTCGCTTCTCCTCCCAGCTCCCCCGTCTGCTCCCTTTTGCTTTGCCTGTGTGCTTGCGTGAACCGCGTGTTTCAATTTATTATATATTTATTGGGCTTTAATTCACTGACAGGCGTCTCCCCCACCCCCCCGGTCTTTCTCGCCTGCCTGGAAACGGCTGGCCCCAGCAAGCAGCAATTTGTAAAATCCTAGCCGGCCGCTTTGGGAAGGGCTCTATCCTGTCCAAGTGATCCCGTAAGATAAACGCGGATACTATTTTGGGGAACTAGGAAGAGAGGAAGGAGGAAGCAGCGGGGGGGAGAGAAAGTAGGAGGGATAGAGAAGGGAGGAAGCGGGGCTGTTGTTATTTTGGATTCCAAGAATTGGGAGGAGGTAGGGAGAGGGAGGGAGAGAGGGAGGGGAAAAAAAGGCATCACTACCATCACCACCACCCCCAAAATTCCCAAAGCAAAGAAGGACAACCCCAGAAAGGACTCACTTTGCTTGATGACTCAACGCAACTAATAATCATTTGTCTCCTCTGGCGAATCCCTCGTGTTGCTGCGGCTGCTTATGTTGGCTGGAAAAGGGAGAGATTGAAAGTGACACATCGGGCGCAGCTCGGGGCTTACCGGAGATCAGACCACCGGCTTCTGCTGCCACTGCCGCCGCTAGTCCGATAGAGTGTCCCCTTTCGGAAACAGCCTCTCCACCCCTTTGCTTCCCCCTCCCCCTCTTATTTCTTGCCCCCCTTTTTGCCGAAGGGCTGAGAAACCGCCCTCCGCCTCCTTCCCTCCCGATCCCAGAAGTCTCACCTCTCTTTTCCAGTTGCCACCTCGGGTGCCCTTTTAGGAAGAGCTCTTTCCTCAAAGCATCAAGCCATTTCAGGCGCAAGAGAACTAGGCACCCTAACTCGGGAACAAAAAAAAAGGAAAAAAATAATACCCCCTCCCCAAACTTAAGGCGTCAGTGGGGTGGGATACTGGGGAGAAGCGAAAAAGGCAAAGAAGAAAATAACGTAGCAAGAGGAGCCAAGAAAACTTTCCATCCTGGATTCTCTACTTTTGATCCATGGACAGAGCCCAAGTCAGCCAAGTTACGGACAGAGTATAAGCAGTAAGTACTACTGAAAAGCTTAGCCGAACTTGCCGCGGCAATCCCGAAAGATTGGTGGAAGACGCCTTCTCAAAACAAAATAATTGGCTTAATAGAAATGTAATATCTGACTTGAGTTGCTTCAGGTTGAAGCTTCAATGCGATATGTTACACTCCATTTTATTTGTTTTTGTATAACTAAATCGCTCTCATTCTGTCTCCCCCCCCACCCTACGTTGTGTAGTGAAGCTTGAAAACGCAATCTGCTTGAGATAGCATTTCAGCACAAAATTCTAACTCGGTTCTAGGATTATAGACATATAAGGGAAATACTCGAGAAGAAAAAATGTTTTTTTCCTTCTGAGCAAAACTATTTTTTTTTTGCAAAATAAAAAAACAAGTCAACAGAAGAATCTGTTGAAAGGTTAACCTAACACCTCTATTACTTAGCAAGTGTTTACAAACGGAAAAGATAGCAAATATATGCTGTTTTTAAAGGCTTGTTTAATAGTTTGAAAGTCTGGCTACATTCTTAAGTACTTTGGGCTGGTGTTATATGTTTGCTGCTTATTTCTTTATCCTTTATCCAGAATAAGACCAGTCTTGAAATGCATATTTACCTATCAAACTGGATGACTATATTGGTTCATGAGTTGTTGTATCTGAAATGCATTATCTCTTTTAAAGCTTAAGCTCTTATCAACACATTTGTTTGCCGAGTCCATAGCTTGTATAATTTGCATTCTTTCTCAAAAAGAGAAACTGGAACAGGTAAATAGTTCTGATAATAGTAAGATTTATAAAGCCAAAGTTAGATGAATGATTAAGTTCTCTGAAAGATACTGTGTAGATACTTGTTAGCTGACGGTACTTCAAGCAGCATAGGAAGATGTTAAGAAATCAGGTGCAAAGCTGTGCTGTGCAGCTGCAGTTATTTCTGCTTGAAGCACTCTCTTAGTTAAATGTAGATGTAACTAATTGACACAGTGGATCTGAATGCTTCTGAAATGGTATTTCTTGTTTGTTTCTTTCTCCCTCTTTCTCTTTTTAGGTCCTTGCTCATTTTATTGTGACCTGCCTGTGGGAACGTTGTCTCCAACTCAAAGTAATATGGATCGGAGAAGTGAGAGTCCCTGCCTAAGGGATAGCCCAGAGAGAGGGAGCTGCAGCCCTGATGTCAAAGGTCCTCCCCCGGTGAAGGTGGCCAGGCTTGAACAGAATGGCAGCCCTATGGGAGCCAGAGGGAGGCTCAATGGTTCTGTCACCAAATCAGTGGGAGGTAACAAACCTAGCAGAACTAATGTATGCATAACAGTCTGGCGGCTGAGTTATAATAGCAGAAGGTCTCAGGGTTCAGGTTGGCGTAGCTTGAGTGTCTTGGTGTAAGATTACAGAAAGAAAGTCAATGGCAGACAGTTAATGCCCACTTTAACTGATGTCTCTCATCAGTAACCAATAGGCTCATTATGGTTAAATAAAGTGGCTTATGTAGAAAGTGGCATATTTTGGGCACTTTGCCATTTATATCTGGAATTAACTCCTTTATGATGCAGTGGAGAGTACCTTCTTTTTCCTGGAATGCTTAAAGTTATTAAACACTTTGTCTTAACAGAATACATAAAGAGAATGTAGATTTTCTTTTATTTAAGGGTATTTGTCATTATCTTCTAAATAGTTATATGTCTGTATTCGGACCAACGTCAAAGTATTTAACCCATATGTAGTTATTTATGACAAAATGACTTGCATTAAATAAACTATATTAAATGGGGCTCTTAATTTAGTCCTAAAAAAATCTATATTTTTGTTAAATGCATTTCACAAACTTCATTATATTTCATTCTTTTTAAGAAGAATTTCAAAATCTTTAAAATATAAAAAAAATCACTTCAAAATCCATTCTAAAACAATAGATTAACTTAGTATCACAAAAAAGTGTACACATTTTACTGATTAAGGGTATGAGGATAAATATAACCTTGTGTCTTATCACAAAAACTCAGAGGGAATTGGTGTATTGTTTCTTTATTTGTTCTTAGTTTAATTTAGCTAAGATTTGTGAGATGTTGTTTAGGAGTTCAGGTGGCCTTCTAAACCTGTAAATATAATCCATTTAGAAATAATAGTTTGGTATCATTAAATAAAATATAATGCAAAATAAATATATAAGCCAAATTATTTCTTTGCTTTTTAAAAAATTTGTGTGTGTATGTGTAGAATTATATATCTATTTTAACCATTATGTTATTTGTATATTATAATTACAAATATTTCATGTGTTCAATATAATTTTACATTTTTAAATAATGTCATTTTAATAATATTTTAAAACCTTTACAACATGCAGTTATTTTAAGTATTTCATTTTTGAATGTCATAGCTCCTTCCACTTTCACTTCAATCACTTTAGGTTTGGAGGTGGACATTATAACAAGGTCATCCTTGTGTAAAAGTTTCTAAAGTAGAAGAGATAATAATGGGAAACACACAGTTCTCTTAAATATAAAGCATATTGTAATGCACACGGCATCATTTTTACCATGCAGCAGTTTATTAAAAAATGGATGTCTACATCCAATATTGAGTTCTTTGATAAGTACAGTATAGCACCATTGCACTCTTTTTAACAGTTCAACCATTTTGCATGTGTTCTTAGCTTTCCCTGTTCAGTAGAGATTTAGTAATTGCTAAACATTACTGAAAAGTTGTATGTTGCAGTTTCCTTTATCTGTCTCTCATTCTGTCTCCCTTGTCCTCCATTTTAGTTATTTATACATTCTTAGGTAATTGAAATACCTTTTTGTACTGGATTAAAACTATTAAATAGCTTTGATGAATGTATTGGGTTGTTTTTAGCATTCTTATCATTGTAATCTTAGAGATAAGAAAATAATAATTAAATAGGTTATTGAAAACTATCAAAGTTACAACAGTTATTGATTTGTTGCTTGCTACGCTTTTTGTAACTGTTTCAAAATGAGCCATGCAGGAGATTGGACAAGTTAAAACATTTATTTTGAGGAAATGTTTGTAAGTTTGCATTGTTGCTTTCTGTTGATCTGTTAAATACATTGCGGAATGAGAGGTTTTTAATAAAAAAAAAAATTATGGAAAGGCAAATCTTGCCTTACTACTACTGGGCTTTGCCACAAAAATTCTCAATAAATGGTAATGATATCAGTGTGACAAGAGACAGGATTTTATTCATTTTTTGTGAAGTCTTTCATTTCTCAAGGTCATATTATAAGAACTTATCTTTTCATGCAATGCTAATTGTTTTAAATTAATAAACTATATTATGGTATTAATGTTCTGTTTCATGCAGGTTCTTGTAATTGTACCACCTGCTTACCAATTGAATGGAAGGCACTAAGAATAATTTCAAAAATATTCTTAATTATATTACACTGAATACTAAGGCAATTATGTATTAAAATAGTTAAATTAGACCATCTTAGGAAGTGGGTGTTAGATAAAATTGATGTAAATTTTATTTTAGCTGCTGTAAAACTTTCTGTCTTATAAAATCTTCATGTTATTGTGCTTCAAAAATTTACTTTGTAAAAATGACCAATAAATCTGTTTGTAGAATTAAGCATAAATTACTGAAAAAGATTGCCTTGCTTCAAATAGTGCATTTTTATAGTATACATTTATCTTTTTAATTACAATGCAACCCAATATTTGTGAAGACATCATTTTTAAAATAAATTTCTGCACAGTATAAATGCTGCCATGTGCATTACAACATGTTTAATCTGAATTTTATAGATTTGAAGGTAGTAAATTAGAAAGGGAAAACGATTTAGAGAAAGGAGTAAACTTAGGAATTTAGCTACACTGAAGGAATATTTTGGCATGTAAAACAATAAAAAGATCTCTTGAGATTGCCCAAGTATAATTATTTAGTTTTAAATATAATACATAATTTAGGAAAGTTACAAGTTCTTAAAATAGTACTGTAGTTTTTTTCTAAGGATCACCAGACTGTAATTATCCTGTTTTTGTTGAGGAAAACAAAAAAGCCCATTAATACTTCCCATATGATTTTAAAGCACACTCTTTTTTTTCTCTTCCAATTATTATTTGTGCAGACCTAAGATTATAACATTAATTATGTTAAGATGCATATCTCTACTTGTGGCATATCCTTTTTCAATTTTTTATTTAGAGATGTAGAGAAACATTACAGAAAACATTTGTTGCTAATGGTAAATTGTGTTTTTGAGTTAACACTTTTTGTCCTTTACAATATTAATTAATTTCAGTAGAACTAGTCAAGATTAGCTGCTGCTTTCCCTTCTGCCTCCCCCTTCTTCTGCTATTCTAGCACTTCCTGCAATTCCTAGATGCTCTGTTGAAACCATCTATGTAATAAAACAGAAATGCTGTTAAATGTTCATGATTGGCAGGATTTATAGTAAGTCTGTGGGAGAAAAAAGCAAATATCTCTTTAAAATACATATGACGCCTGGGAGAGAGGTTAAAGCAAGCAAGAGCTCTGGGGTGTTGACAGCTTTATATCCCTGCTGGGTAACATTCACTTACTAGAATTGGCGTCTTCTCTCAGTTACTAATTTGCTCCATAAGGATTTTGAAGAAAAGAAAAGGACGATGAATGGCCAGGAAACTCAGATTTCTAAAAATGCTGAATAAAATTATCTGTTCATGACCCGTCAGTTTTTATGTACATTTATCTTTATTAGTGTTTTAAAGCCTTAATAAGACTGTGATCTTCATCTCATTAATTTAGAAATGAGGCCTGTAAAAATCGCTAAGATGCCTTAAAATTAAGTCTTTTATTTTGTTCCTAAATACAGGAAAATAGTATAACATGCCAACATCAGATCTATGAAACAGAGTGCTTAAATCTGACGCTGACATGTTATACTATCTATTTTCATACTTGATCCATTCAGTTCATTTCTTGGGTTGTACTGTAAGGCTGAAACACACATATTATCAGGTCTTGTGTATATTTTTAGACTGATTCAGAAAGTATAGGTTTAGCTTAAACAGATACTAGTGCGTGAATGTTTGAATGAAAGTAGTAACACTTCTGTAGTTTCTCAATATATCTTAAAGTTTAGTTTATCATATAGTTCACATGTTTAGTCAAATATGGTATTTTTAATATTTAAAAATTATTGAAGGTCAGATCCAGTCACATTGATATTTATTAAATCAGTGAATTTATCATGACTAATTTAAATGCCATTCCCTTTAGTAGTTGTATTCTAAGGATATCTAGGCTGGAAGCCAGCCTATTTCTATTCAGTGTAAGCATATATTTCTCAAACTGGTTTAACAGGAAAATATAAAGCTCTGTTTTTAATTTTTAATAAAATAGCTAAAGGTCCAATATGACATGATTGAAAAATATATCCCATTGAAGTAAATGTACATTAGGTTGTGGCCTTAAACTTCAGATCAGGACTTCAAGCAATATAGTTTACTTAATAATATATTCAATATTGAATAGTCTCAAATAGGATTTCAGTTTTTGTTTTAAGACCTAGCATGTCATTGTTAAAATCTTTATGTTACAAAGATTAATGCTGTATCGAATAGAACTGGGCAAAGGAAGATTTGTTATTATCTTTTATTACAGTTGCAATGGTCAGGAGGGGAAAATCACAGTTAACATTTTGCTGTAACATTAAGATGGAATCTATAATAATGAGCGTGCTCTAATGTGTTAATGGAATAGTATTGATGACAATTGTTAATATACTTCTTTTGCAAATAAAGTTGCTTTTGCAACTGAGTGGTAATAACACTATAGTGCTGAAGGTTTCATTTTATCTTCTGTTGGTATTGTTTTATATGTATAGCAAGTAACGTGATAGAAAAGTAATCTGGTTTTAGCCATTGTGACGGATTTTTATTATTGTGTGATTTTTGGAATATATGTGGTTTACATAAACCTGAATTGGTAGTGCTTTTAAAACATAGAATCAGTTTAAAATATTGTAAAACTTGTTTATTTTACAGTGGTAATAGTCAAAATTAAAATCTTCAAAATAATTGGGGGATAATAAGCTGTTAAGTAAGTTATAAATTAATATTTTAAGAAATCAGAATTTATAATTTAATTGAAAATTGAGATGTGCTTTTGGAGTCAACTATCTCAAAATATTTTGTCTTCTCATATAAGAATATAGCTCTTTTGTGGGTTTCAGAATTTTGTCTTTTGGTTTCAAGATAATGCAGTTCTATATTCTGAATGAGTATACTGTATAATCTAATAAAGACCCTGGGATTGGTGTTTTACATAATTTTGGAATACTTCTTCTGAAATACTTTATATGAAATCATAACTTTGATGGATTTCAAACATCAACATGATTTGTAAGGCAATTTGTTTATTTGCTTCAAAGTAAAAAAGATTAGCTTGATAAAGAAAAGAATGGCCAATGCCATTATATAAACTAGTAACAAAGTCCGTAAGGAATCTAGCCTTAACTCTAAAAGTAGATGTGAGAATGCATTCTAAATAGAATGCAGTTTTAAAAAGAATGTAAGTACTGTAGTTGCTTAGAAATGATGACTTCATTGGGAAAAAGTATACTTAGGACATTATTGATATATAATATTTAAACTTGTGATTTCTTTCTTTCTGTCTTTCTTTCTTTCTTTCTTACAATTATTTCACTGGGAAAAGAGCGTAATTGATAGAGTTCCTTTAAACTGTGTGAAGAAGGAAAATATGTTCTAGGTGTATGTACTTGGAAGTAAGTTCTATTAAAGTAATAAGATTTGCAATACTAATTAATTTGTTTCAGTCTGTCTTTTTGCATCTAAGTAGTTGGTAGGGTACTGATTTGTTCCCTAGTGAAGTACATGCAGTTAGACTTGTTACAGATGAAAACTTTGTCCTTCATTCTTGCAGAAAGGCACATATTTAAGACAATTACTTTTTTAAATGATGGCTATGAGAGTTTATTTGCTGAAAACTTATTATGTAGATGTAGGCAATGTATGCATTTCTCTATAACATGTATGTCTAATGCAGGGGTGTCAAACTCTATTTCATTGAGGGCCGCATAAGTTGTGTTTGGAGGCTGGGTTGGGCGTGGCCAGCATGTCAGTCATGTCAGGGGGCGCATGTGATGACCCGAGCGCTCTGCCAGTGAAAACGTTTTCAGTTGCGATGGCCTCATGCAACCCTCTGCCAGCAGAAACAGGTTCCCGAGCTCTGTTTCAGGCTGGGACATCCTTCTGCTACCCTCTGCCAGTAAAAACAGAGCTCAAGAGGGCCACGCACGGCCCTCATGAGCTCTGTTTTTGCTGGCAGAGGCACTGCAGGCCAGTCCTTTGCAGTTTCCAGGGCAGCCCTGTGGGCCAGATCTAAGCACCCTGTGGGCCAGATCTGGCCCCCGGGCCTTGAGTTTGATACCCCCTGGGCTAATGTAATATTTAACTTGGATAAATATGGATGTATTAGTATTGAGCTGAAATTGAAATAATGTCAGCTGAAAGTTAAGAGGAGGGAAATAGTTTAGAAAGCTGTATTATTTAGTCAATCGTTTATGTGAAGAAGTTCAGAGACAGGGAAATGTCTTAATAGCAAAATCAAGGCTGGCTGGGTGACTTTAGGCTTGTCACTCTCTGTCAGCCCAACTCACTTCACAGGGTTGTTGTGGAGAAAATAGAAGGAGGAAGGAGTATTGGCATGTTTGCTGCTTATTTGTTCAAATAATAAAGGTGGGAATAAATAAATAAATAAATATCCTGAGTTAATAATGAATTAATTTATTATTTCCAAAGCTAAACATAAAAATGGAATTAATTGGAGACAAAAAAAATCTTTTCCTGATTGTAATATAATAAATAACCCAGGTTAATAAATATGCAGTACAATAACTTTAATAAATAAGCAAGGGTATAATAATAAATGAATAAATTATTTTTAATAATAAATAATGAATAGTTATAATTAGCAATGCCTTTTAAAAAAAAACATGCTACAGTTGGGAATACCTATAAATTCAGACTTGGAAAATGTTACTCTTATATGTGAGTATAAGTTCATTCAATGTTGTTCAACATCACTTAATTACATGTAAAATAACATTAGATGACTTAAATTTAATAAAGTTATTTACTGGGAAAAGACTGGTAATTTTGTAGTTCTTCTATATATTAAACCTCAACATCTTCTATTAAAAGTAAGTGTGTTGTTTGAAAATTCTTATTAGGTTTCTGGTACGACTCTTGTATATATATTTGAGTGAAAGAAGAATTGAAAGCATTATCTTTCTGAAGAATATTGACTTTGAACCATAGTGTCTGTTTCAAAATGTAACTATTTGTTTCCTTCTGAGATAATGATGAATCAATTTTATTTTAATTGGTTCCTACTGTATAAACTCCACAGAAACAGATGCACTTCATACGAAGACATTCTATAAGTGAAACTCTGTTTTAAGACCTAAAGCCACAACTGACAAACATTTGAGAAGCTGATGATTTCAGAGAAATATATTTAATTATCTTTGCCATGCTGAATTTTCCCACCATATTTAAGTTAAGCATTTATCATAGAGTGTTAAATATTATATATACATACATAATACATACACACACACACACACACACACACACACACACACACACAAACACTTCAGTTATTTGGAACTACTTAAAACACATAAAAATAGATTACTGATGTGCATGAGTTATACCATACTTTCAAAAGATTTTTATTAATTCTGTTTTTATGAAGAAGGGAGATGTTTCTTTGCTTTTACTGCATTAATAATACATGTTTTTTCAAACAATATAATTATTTGAAATTAGGGAGAAATAATATATTATTTGAAAGTAAATTTAATTAAATTGGAAAGAAAATTTTACAATCAATGCTGCTCCTTTTTCTATATTAAATACATACAGAAATATATGCATATTTTAGTATATTATCATTTCTAATACTTAAAATTAATAAATATACACATGCAAATACTTTGCAAACTTGATTTCTTCAAATATAAGTAATTTAGATAAGTAATATGTAATTATTACCTAATGATGTGTAAATATTTCCTGCAACAACTAAAAGTGTAGCATTAGGGTATTGGATCAAATGTTTATGATATGAAACACTTAGCTTAAGCTGTTTTATCAGTTTTATATATGTGACTGATAAATGTGTGCTCCAGGATGAATTCAGAAAAATGTAAAGTGGGAATGTATTTAGTATAATTTAAAGAAATTATATAGGTTAAATTTATGGGATTTAAATATTTCATATTGCCATAATACCTTGGTTTTCAACAAAATTTATATCTGTTCTGTGATTATTGCAAAAATACCACAACCATAAATTTTACTATAAATAAATAGTATTCTATTTCTTTGTACTTTGCAAATTATTTTCCAAATCTATTCTAGAATCCTTTTTTAAAGTTATCATAACTGCTCATCAACAGAAGAACAAATAGTAGAAATTTAACAAAGACTGTCTCACCATAATGTAAAGACTGCAGTGAAAATCTGTACACTCTAAAAGCAAAGATTTCAACATATATTTCACCAGCGATGTGTTATGAAATGACTACATACTTTTTGATAATTAGCCTGTAAATCACGAGACTGCTTTGTTTTCTTTGTATATGTTTTTTAACGTATTTTTGATAAAAGTAGAATACTTTTCTACTGGAGTTTTGATTACTCCAGTTATCGTGTAGGAGGCATTGAATATCCATGAAACAATGAGTGTAGCCATGTTGAATGATGTAGAAGTCACTGAAAAAAAAGCAGTAAGTATAGAATACAGTGCTACTTGTGATCAGGAAGGATTGCTTGTATGCCTCAGTAAAAATTGGAATTAAGATTTTTTTAGTCTAAAGAATTAAAGCATGTTGTATTGTTAGAAATTAACAGTCTTGAATGGAAGTTTATTTGCTAACAACAGGGACCATGTTTAGTGTAAGACTTTTGTTCCTGCCATAAGAATTTGTCGAGTTCTTCTTGTTCCTTTGCCACAACATCAAATTTACTACCGGCAGTTCCCTAATCATCTATGGAATAGAATATGCAAAGGGAAGATATAAACTGATTTACAAGTAGTTTCCAATCATTTGGTGAACAGAAATGACTATTGTTCCATGGATGGCTTGCTTTTTTATTTGCTTTGTGAGTGACAGTTTGAGTTTTCATTAGAACATGTTCTACTATATCCGTACTGGTTCCTAATGATAATAAGACTATAATTTCCATATGATAATTTTTGTATCTGAGTACAGGATAAATTAATTTGAAGAATATAGAACTTTAAAATAACAACCAAGTGCTTATCTTAGTATTGCCAGTATTTCTACAAATGGTGCTCACCAAGCTTGCTAGATCATCTGAGTTTTTAGAAATGAAATAATTATCAGCTACAGCCAAGTGTTTTGAAAGTATACCCATCTGCCCTGTAAAGACCCAAACTAAACAGAGACAATAGGCTTTATCTTATTGGCGGGAATAGCAGATAGCTATTTTTTAAATAACTATTTTGAAACAGAAGATGTCTTCAGTGTAACCATTTTATGAATGGACAACTTCTATAGCCATTTTGAGGGAGCATCCACAACATAATTTCAAAAATTGGTTGGCTCCTTAAAATACTTGGGACTCATGTCTTAATTTATGATTCATTCTTTTGCATTCATTGTGCATGGAAAATAGAATGTCAGCCACTTTGTCATACTTAAAGCAGTGTGACATTTTCTGGCATCTTCCCCAACTTATTATTTGCTACTTATATTTATTCCTTTTGGAATTACCGTTTTATATTTTTTTGCTTACCTATTCATGTATTCATCCATATGAAAGTATATATATATGTAAGGTTTAAATTGCTTGCATGGACAACAAATAATATTGCTGGAAGTACAAATTGACTAATCTGTGCAAACTAATAACGGAATACAATTTATGCAATTCTGTTTTACTATGATTTTTTTTTATTCCAAATAAAATTGCTTAGGATTAGGGCCAAAGCCTGTATTTTTGAAGTCTATGAGTGAATCAATGGAAATACACTGTATTATGCCAAAATGAAATATTTCAATTCTAAAAAAGATTCTCCTGCAAATCTTTTATACCAGGGCATTTACCCTTCAATTTAACTAAATATATTCATTGATAAATAAAGCTTATTTTCAGTCAATTCATTATTAGCTATTTATTATATTTATATTATATTATTTATATTTAGCTATTTATAGATGTATGTATAAAGAATATCTAGTTTAGATAGGAAACTTATGCGTATTTAGCTCTGAATAAATGTTCTGGAATTTATTATTACAATTTAGAAGGCAATAGGTATTTGAGAGTTTTATTATTAGTTGATTACTATGACACAACAAATAACATCCTAGCTGTAGGGCTAGTGTTTACTAGACTAAATATAGGCTTAGGTCCTAAAATTCATACACTGCATAGATACTGTATTTGATAATAGCTCCTAGGTAGAAATTTAGTCAGTATAAATATTTTGGATTAGTTTTTTGTATTTTTTTTCTTTTTTCTTAATAATTGCTGGTGAAGTTTTATGCCCTGTGAATAACCTATGTAATATGTTCATTTTATGTCACAACTTAATGTGCTTATTTCTAAGATTTGATATTTTATATGGTATTTCTTAAAGGAATAAAATTTTCATTTACGGGTTATGCATTACTATGCAGTAAAAGGTGCCTTTCATGATGTATTTTCCCAATTTACAAATAACTTTTTGTACTGTAATCCTTGCATATGAGCTGAGTACCATGATAGATGTCTCCTTAAGTATTGTAGTAAAAGAAAATGACTTGTATTTTGAGGCTGTCAATATTTATATTGTTTGGACCAATTTCCCAAGCAGTGATAGAAAACAGATTACAATAACAATTATACAGTCAGAAGATGCAATATCCATTTCTGCTTTAATTGAGTGAAAGAATAATAAAAACGTCACTAAGAAAAATGAGATGGATCTGTCACATTACCAATTTTTAGACCTTGAGAAAATGCAGAGAAATTGAAGTAGGTTTACTTTACCTCATCTTGTTAACTAAATTTTTATTTATAGTAGAAAATATGTTGCTTGCATTCACAGATGTAGACAAGGTTTTAGGAATTGGTGTTTTTCAGATGTTAAAGTAGAGTGAAATATTCAGGTTTGTGGTGAACTGAGACTCTTCCTATTGTCTGTATAGTTTTGTTTTTTCTTTCTTCTTTACAATTGGAGCATTCGCACCCTATCATTTTATAAAAATGAATATAAAACTACATTATGTTCCTAAATATATATTTTTGGTTTGATTCTCAATGTTTTTTTCACAACTGAAATTCACATTAATAAAATGAACTTCCACACCTTAACTTTTTTCTCCGTAGATTTCTAAACCCCCTGAATATTTGGCTGTGAGGAACTCATAGGAGCAATCAAAAACACCAATTCCTAAAACCTTGTGCATATGTAGAGGGAAGTTAGGAAATATGCCCTCAGCTACATGAAAAGAGGAGTAACAAGACTCTAAACTAGTACACTTTTCCAGCTATTTGGGTTAATTTTTGCAGCCAAATTGTATGATTTACCTCCCCCTATTAAAAAGTTTATGCCTGAAAATAATTATTTGAGTTAGACTGTCAAAATGTTCCCAATACATTGTAATATGCCATTGCTACTACTGAATCAGAGCTCAATCTGTTTGAAAGAGATTTCAGTTGAAAGAAAAGAATTCAGAGTAGTAGTAAAAGTTGATAATATATGCATGAATAAAAGCAATAAAGTAATAAAGTAAATGATAAATATTGATGCAATAATGTTACATATAATTATATTATAATAATAATGTCCCTTTCAAACTTTGGGCATACAGTACTGAATACTTTTTTGAGAATAAGAATACATATTACATTTTCTAAAAAGCCTTTTCTATTCTTTATAAAAGTCTGTTGCGTACAAGGTACAAGAATGACTTTAGAATCTACTCAAATGCGGTCAATGAATAGAAATAGTACTTTTCAAAGTTGTAATGAACATGAAAGATAGACAGATTTAAATGAATGACCACATGTACAAAAAGTGACATACCTGTATGTGAACAAAGACCTGTCATCTTAGTTTTCAACACTCATGAACCACATAGTCCCCAGAAATACCCTGAGAGAAGAGCATCTTATTTAATATTGATGTTTGTTGTTTCAGATACACAAGACAATTTATAAACATCACAAGTAAATATACTTAAATGGAAAAAATATGTATATGTATAGAGTCAGTGGCATGTTAGTTAAATGTGATATTACATGGAATATCTGCAGAATGGGTTAAATTTAATGATACATGAACACTAGCTCTATACCAGTGATTCGCTACAAAACTACGTGATTGGGCTTAGTTTTTAGGAAGGAAAATAAGGGGAAAAATTGTGCCTCTGCCTACCAGCATCCATCGGTATTCATCTGGCTAGCGTCCTGTCAGTGTGTGAGAGAGTTGAGAGCTGTTTGGAAACTGAAGCAGTATTTGTTGTGTGAGCAAGGAGACATCAAGGAGCCTGGACAGGGCTTAGCTCAACTGTTCTGTACTAAAGCTGGTTGCTGCTCTGAAACTGCAACTCCACTCCTCTGCTTGTGCTTTGCATTTGGAACAGATTTGTTTTCAGATGGGGAGAGGGAGTAGAACTCCTTAGCATCAGAGCATGTTAATAATAATATACGAAATACTAATGCTCTGATGGTCTTTTTGAAAAACCCTTTCTTAGTGAGCACTTAGAAGCCAAGAGGAACATACGTGCCAAATTTCAAGTTTGTAGCCTTTATGGTTCTGGAGATTTTGTGATGATAGGTGAGTGGTATTTCACTTTTATATATATAGATTTTCTGCCTTCTAGTCCATTGAAGTATGAATGAAGTATGAACTATGGAGAAAAAGATTGAGGGGCTAAAGAGTACATCAGCCAAGAGATTGCTGAATACAAGTTAATAATGAAATAGTCTTGTTGCTAAGAAGACAGGTAAAAGCTTATTGTTTACTCAATTAAAAAACATTTTTCAGAATATAACTTCTCTTATAATCTGTAATCTTTTGAAGTCAAGTCATACAAGGCAAATACTAAATATAAAGTTCTGTGCAACTAGCCTAGTTATATTATGCAACTATTGGTGTACTAGATTGATGGGTTGAAGTCCTAAGGCAAAAAAAAGTTCATAGTAATCAAAATTGCAATTAATTTGAAATTTGTAGAACCCCTTAAGAGTTTTTAAAAATGAAAATTAAGAAGCAACATGTATACAAATATTAAGTGAGATTGAGCACCTTGGGTACCTTTCTTATGCTGAAATATTTTGACTTTGTTTTTAAAAAGGCAGAGGATTTTATGCTTCCTAGGCAAGTACATAGAAATCTAATTATTTGAGCTGGTACACTTTGAAAAGATAAAATACTTTTCATATACAATTATTGTATATTTTTCCTATGTATTCTTAGGCATAATCAATATACAATGTATACCAAACTCTAAAGATAATTGTGTCTGATGGCTGCTGAAGAATTGAAAGAAGTTTATCTTCAAACCAACGCTTCATTTCTAAGTACCAGGATTGTTTATTTTTTCCTTCCTTCCTCAAATATAATCTAGCTGAATTCTCTAGAGACAACCATCAGTTTAGAACGATTATGTGAGAAAAGAAGAGATAGTAAAGCTACAGCTCAATCTAGAATGACTGAGTTAGCAAGGAAAAGTGATTAATATATGGGACATACTAATAAATGGATCCCCCAACCCCTGGGCCTGCTACTGGCCATGGCCTGTTGGGATCTGGGCTGCTGAAGCAGTGGGCAAGCACATGAAGCTTCATTTGCACATGCATGGGAGTTAGGTTACACATGTGAAACCATTTCCCACCTGCTGAAACCGCTGAAATTGCCACCATCGACACCGGTGGTTGGGGATGTCTGTACGAACAGGGTAACAGGGTAACTTATGACCATAATTGAGCCTGAAATTTTGGTTGTAAGTTGTTGCAGTCATAAACTGAGTCACCATGTGACTGGACTTGATTTTGCAACCATTTGTATGATATTGTTATTAACTCACTGAAGTTGTTAAATGAATCATGTGGGCACAAGTCCAAATCCAGCTTATGTAATGGGCGTTTTTCTTGCTGGAAAACAGCAAGAAAACGTAAAACATCACCTCAAAATGTTGCAACCAGTTATAAATGTGAGCCAGTTGCCAAATGCTCCAAATGTATGACTGAGGTGGGGAAAACAGCAGTCATACTTTGAATGGTTGTTAAGCAGCTTATTGTAAGTTGAGGACTATCTTTAATGGCATATGTTAATGTGTTGCATTTCCTAGTTTGGAAGTACTGGCACTAAATGAGAATGAGGAAAGGAATTGGAAGAAATCTTAGGTGTTTGAACACAGTTAAGTTATGAATTACTAAGCTTTTGTTTGGCTTTATATCTGTTTTACCCATGGCATGTTCTCCCTTTCTCCCTCTAGCTCCAATGGCAATGGAGACTTGATCATGTCTTGTGTTTTCACCAGATTATACTTTTGGATTCTATAAAACAGTAAAGCGGGTCATTTGGTTAATGGTGAGGTATTCAAAGTATTTATAAGAATTGTAATGAACTATGGGTTCAAATTCATTATAAATCAAGTTCTTATTTTTGAGATCCTTTGCCTTTTTTCCTTTCTACTGCCTCCTCCTCTCCCCGCCTCCTTCCCTCCCTCCCCATAAACAAACAGCAAATTGTTAGATAGGAATAGATTATTCTTGCAATAAGTATGCATTGATTGTTTGCAAAGGTTTTCTAGAAGTCTGCTGGAAAGGTACCTATGACTGGAAAGCTGTAGTTGTTTGCCCGGGTTGAAACAATTAAAAGTTTGTTTCAACTTAAATTAAACAAAAACACTTCTTTATGGCTTTTAACAGGTTCGTTTTTATATTTGCTATTATTTAAAGCAGCTTTACTGGCTAATGGAGATCAATTAACAGATACAAATAATAGTGGGCAACCAGCGGGCTGATGACAGCCAAGTAAATAAAGAGCTCCAAGCTGTTCTGTAGTGGATGGTTGCTCCCATCTCTATATCCATCACTAACGATGAAATAAAAATGGCAACGAACAATCTAGAGTTCCAGGAGTAGGCTGCCTTCTGTGGAAACCTGAGAGCTGCATTGAGGAACCCAATGCTGTAAAGCCAACAGTGTTGTACAGTGAGGATTTTCCTTTTTTCTTTGCTATTCAAAACCCTGTTAGGGCTTATGCTACAATTTTCACGGATTTCCTGATGTAAAATAGCAGTTTTCTGTAATCACAGTTGGATGGGGCTCTGGGGATTACAAAAATAATTTCAAGGACTAAATGCTGCCCCAGGGTTGCAATAGGTTTGCCCTTCGTTTAAGATGTATGTCAAGAGAAAACTGTTTTTAATAAGAATTTGAATTTGTGTATTTATACTAAGAGGCAAGGAGCTTTTACTTTGATAACAGTGTCAAAGGGTAATTAAGAAGTACATTGACATGTAATTCTTTCTTTTTATCATGACTATTGTCAATATTTGCCTGAAATACAAATTACATAATAACAAATTAATTTTTAATTAAGCATTAAGATTTAATAAACCATTTCATATAAATATTATGCAAAATATGTGAATACTTATATTTATAATAAACTATGTAGGGAGTGTTCTTTAAATTTAGCAAATTCTTCAGGTTTTATAAATTAATTTTAAACAAACACATGACAAGTTTTTCCCAGGATCTTCGTTACGTTCTCAAATGTGGCAGCCAGTCTGTTCTTACATGATAGCAATGCCATTCGATACCTGAAGCAGCCCCCTCTTCCCAACTCCATTAATCCAGAACTTGCCGTCTGCCTTCTTAGCTCTTGCTGCTTTGATGTACAGCCACATGCAACAATACCACACAAATACATTCCCATTAGCTACTGCTGGTGCCTGAACTGCTTCTGCCCAGAGCAGCTGCGTTTAGGTCTCTGCACAGAATGAAATGGAGGTGTTTTCTTCTATGTATGACTCAGAACTTCTGAAATTAAGGTAGTAGCCTAGGTGACCAATAGAAGCTGGGCAGGTCATAAACTGCTTCCTTGATGAAGTGTGGTAAAAATTGTGTCAGGAGAAGAGAAAAAGTGCTATTTTAAATGGGAAAAACTATGACTTCATGTTCCCTCAGCAGCAGACAGTGTCATGAAAATATGTGATTGAAAAAAAGGTTCATGATTAAGGATGAGCCCAAAGCGTGTCAGTTGCGGAAGGACAAAATCAGTATTTGTGTGGGTGCAGGTGGCCCTTGTTATTTGCAGTGTCTGGATTCTAAAGTAAAGCCACTGATAATGACTTTCGCCATCTGGCTCACAACAGGTTAGGTGGCAAACAAATAAATAAATAATGAAACTGCAAATAGTTTGATAGTATATTTAAGAGGCCCCTTCACTGGGGAAATAGCTATGCAGAGTGGAAAGTCATTTGGAACAGGTTGGGTGACTCTCTCGTCACTATGAAAGCAAGTTGCTCCAAAGAAGAGGACCCAGAAACTGAAAGGAAGCCACATAGAATTTCACTGTCTCACTATCAGGCTGACTCAGTCAGATTCACAGTGACCAAGTGGATCCTTCAAAATGTACCATCTGCATGAGTGAAAGTATTTTGTTCATGTGTAAAGTAAAAAGAGGGGATGCGATGGCTCAGTGATTAAAGGTGCTGAGCTTGTCAGCTGGAAAGCTGATAGCCTGGGTTCAAGACTTGAGCACCACATGACACGACAAGCTCCCATCACTTGCCCCAACTTCTGCCCACCTAGCAGTTTGAAAGCATGCAAATACAAGTAGATAAATACGTTCAACTTTGGTAGGAAGTGTTCCATGCGCCTCAGCTTAAACTCATGCTACCCACATGACCACGGAAATACCTTTGGACAATGCTGGGTCCTTTGGCTAAGAAACAGATGAGCACTGCCCCCTAGAGTTGGCTACAACCGGACAGGGGAAATCTTTACCTTTACTTAAAGTAACAAGAAAGGAAAAAAAGATGGAAGAAAAGAGAAGGGAAGGGAAGCAGGAAGGGAGGGAGAGAGGGAGGAAAGAAAAAGAGCAAATAGAAAAGAGTATATGAAAACCAAAGTCTGGTCTCATACAAGTCTAATTATTATTAGTTATCAATTGGAGCATATAGAATAATGGATGAGATCACAAATGGAAACTGAATATTTCTTGCAAGGGGAACCCATGAATGTGTTTCTTATAAAATTGTTAAGAATTTCAAGAGAAATATCAGTTTGTGACCTACTGCACATGTAGACTTGCTTTTTGCTTGAGTTATCATTGCTTAGGAGGAAAATTAATCTGTAACAGCTAAAAACAATAAGGAACTTTAAAGCGAGAAAAGAAAGAAAATGAGCAAAACTGATTTTTTTTGCTTAAAATAATGTTTATCTTAGAGTTTTGTGTATGTATGTATGTATGTATGTATGTATGTATGTATGTATGTATATGTAGAGAGAGAGAGACAGGGAATGGGGGAGGGAGAGAGAGAGAGAAAGAAAGAGAAATGAACACTGATATATGCAAACATACATTCTTACATACAATTTCCCTTGAGTATAGTTGATAATAATTATATTTTGAGTATATAATGAGTAGCATTATCCATGTAAAATTCAGATTTTATTTCATCCTGAAGCCACAACTTTCTGTCAGGCACAGTTAGGCATGAAAAGCTTACTATGGATAGAGATCCATTTATCGAGAATTCCAATTCATATTTTCTCCCTTCATCCTCACCTCCCCCATATATAGATTCTAGCAAATTACAAGACAGTATGCTTCAAAATAGTTGTTCCACAGATTTGTATTTGGAAAAAGTATTACCCACCTCAATTATTCCAAAGCCTGCATCCTTCCTTCTTGATATATACATGAATGCAGCACCCTAAACTCTCAAATAAAATCTGGACAATCACAGACTCAAAATATCTGTATTTAATGCTTTCATAAATATGCTGCTATAGGCAACAGTTGACTAAATTAAAAAAAATTATATTAATGAGCTTTTATATTATATTTATAAAAAGGAATAATACATTATGTTGGGAATCAATGCCATTATTATTAAAATATTTTGAATAAAAGAAGGACAACTACTTTCAGGGAACTAAACCTAGTGTACAATTACTGCTGGTATTCCTTCTATGTTCCCCAGGGATGGGATTCAAATAATTTAATAACCGGTTCTCTGACTTAACGATCAGCTGGTAGGCGTGGATGGGTGGTCATGTGACTGGGTGGTCATGGCCAACTCGATGTCACTCACATTGAGGGGCACTTCTCCTCTCCTGGGCTTTCATGACTGTGGAGATGCTGCAATGGTCATAAGTGTGAAAAACGGTCATAAGTCATTTTTTTCAATGTCATTGTAACTTTGAATGGTCACTAAATGAACTGTTGTAAGTCAAGGGTTACCTGTACAAAAACACAAAAAGCTTCTTTGCTTGCAAAAAGCTGCCCTAAATACCAATCATTAGATTAAAAATTCCTGCCAGCCGGAGTTACAAATCAGGCAAGGTGTCAGAGCACCTTGAGGAATTAAAATAGTTAAAATACAATGATAACTATTAACAGTCAACTCTTGCTCATAAAGTGAAACCCTTTAGCAGAGAGGTCATTTAAGTAAGCTCTTTAGAAAAAACACACCCAGGAGAAGCAATCCTTAGATCCATTTGCATTACTTAAAGATACCAGTTGGTCTCACTCACCTCACAAGATATCCTAAGGAAATCATGCAGATTTAAGGAAAGATCACATGCCCCCAGATAGGCAGTAAAAATCAGTGCCAAACTTGCATCCTGCCTCTTAGAAGTACACCCCAAAAGGACAGTGCCAGATACCACTAAAGCAGTGAAGGAAGACCCCCTCTCCAAATTAAAAAAAAACCATGGGGCAGGAAAAAATTCAAATACAATACTCAAATTCAATCACAACAGTAGCTGTTACTTGTTAAACCAATTACCAGACCAAATAGACACAGGAACTAGCCAGATTTCTCAACCCAGTTTCTTTTCAGAAACAGAGATTAACCTTTTTCCTTCTAAACAAAGCTGAATAGGGAAAATTATCCCATCAATAAACACAGGATTAAACGTCACCAAGCACAGAGTTAAACTTCACCAAAAACCAGTTTTAGACCAAAACTCAGAAAGGGTATGTAAACTTATGTTTGAATGTCAATCTTTCTAGCTAGCCAATAATCCTTGCTGAATGTCACTCATCTTGGTTCCTTGTCATTAAAAGCTTCTTTCTGGCAGCTCTGCTTTGTTATTCAATTATTTCTTCAAAGTGCTAACTCCAACAGGAGAGTATTTCCTCCCAACAGCAGTGTAAAAAGCTTCAAACAATCCTTCCCTTTTAAGAAAGTCAAGCTGTCAGGTTTCCAAGTGAAATGGCTACATATATGTCAATTTTGGGCTGGACACAAGCAAAGTACCAGCAAAGGAGAGGAAAAAAAAAATTCCAAGAAGCTCCAGAGACAGGAAGACTAATCCCGCCAAGAATGTAATAACGGTAATGGAGAGGCAGTTTCTGTATGCAACAACACCAGAATTTCTGGTGTTTCTGCTTAGAAAGTTAACAACAGGTTCTAGCAGATAGGTGCGAATCGGTAGCATCCCACCCCTGATGTTCCCTGAATTTACCTCCAGTGTATACAGTGTTGTGCTTACTTACTTCAAAAAAGTTTCATGCAGACTTACATTTTAACTTGTTTAATGTCTCTTTCTTTTTGAAAGATAAGAAATAACAATCTGTTTAAATAGTTTTTCATATTAAGGATCAATGGCAAAAATAATTGTACAAAAAGTGTCTATTTAAAATACAATTGTCAAAAATATACAGCATTACAAGACATTGTAATTGTTAGATATTTGGTTCAAGGAATGGCTATGATTAATGGAAATCATAATTTTATTTTGAAAATGAATAATAGTTTAGTACAGGGATCACCATATTTGGAGCATGTGAAATGCTGTACATTTATTTACAGTAGACTTCAAAGTCCATTAATGAGTCAGTTATAAATAAGTGGAAAGAAAGCATGAAGTAAATTATCTAGGGAATGCTGTACTCTCTCTTTCTGTGTGTGTATACACGTATACATATACATACATACACACATGCATGCACGTACTTATATTTATATATGGAGGTGCAAGTCCTCAGCAGTTAAACATGCTGAGCTTGTCAGCTGGAAAGCTGACAGTCCACCCAAGATTGTTATCTGCCTCTGCTCCTGTCCACCTAGCAGTTTGAAAGCATGCAAATGCGAGTGGATAAATAGGTAACAGCATTCCGTGTGCCTCAGCATAAAGTCATGCTGACCACATGATTATGGAAAGTATCTTCAGACAACTCTGGCTCCTCAGCCAAGAAATGGAGATGGGGACCACCTCCTACAGAAGACACGACTAAATAGGGAAACTTGTTACTTTACCTTTATATGTATGTACATATACTGTATATATATGGATGTGTATGTGTATGTCAAAGATTGCAACAAATACTTTAAAAAACCAGTATTGGTGCACAAAAATTGGTTAAAAGAACCAATTTATTCCTAGTTTACAGATGGAAAATTCTGAAGCCAAGAAATAAACAATTAGAATAACATAGTTGGCAGGGTTTTTTTAACTTTCAATTTTATTTGCGCTTTATAGGCTGTACAGGAATCTAAACATTTGTGTATGTATTGCAGAACATCCAAAGAGCTACTAATTTATTTTAAATTATCTTCTGTTTACTCCCAGGATATAAGAATATACCTAATAAATCAGAAAGGTTTGATGTTTCTAGTGAAGCTTCTACTTCTGCTATATATGCAATGACACATTAAGCATAATTCTAAAATTTAAAAACAAATAATTTTCCAAATTATTTGTTTGCAGCTGAGATATTGTTGGGTATTATGAAGAATCTGACACCAGCCTCCTAGGAAATAATTTAAAACATATTTATAAAATATTTATTTATTGAGTTTAGATAGCCATCTTGTGACTCTAGACAGCTCATAATCTGAAAGCATTAAAACAAGAACTAGTAAAATAGCATTACAATAAAGTCCCTAAAAATTACGATGGAACAACCTGTCCTCAGTGTCTGGTAGAAAAGGCTATAATAGTTCTTGAGGGTTTTCCCAAAGGCCAACAGGGCTGCTCTTACTTTCTGACAGGTGCTACAACAGAGAAGTCATGCTTCCTGAATCACATTTGATCAGGGGTGTCAAACTCAAGGCCTGCAGTCCAGATCCGGCCTGCGGGGTTGGTCTGGAAATATCAAAGGACCAGCCTGTGGTGCCTCTGGCAGCTAAAACAAGCCATGTGTGGCTCGTTTTGACCCTCCATGGCCTCCTGCAGCACTCTATGGGCCAAAACTGGGCTGAAAATGAACCAAAACTGGGCTGAAAACCAGGCCAAAAATGAGTCAAATGGGTGGAAAAACTGACCAAAAATGGGCTGAAAACAGGCTGAAAAATGGGCCAAAACGGGTCAAAAAGGGCTGAAAAACAGACCGAAAAATGGGCAGAAAAACAGGCCAAAAATGGGCTGACAATGGGCCGTGCAGCCCATTTTTGGCCAGCAGAGTGTAGGAGGCCATGGAAGGCGACACCGCACAGAGGAGCCATGCTCAGATCCCTATTTTGGCCAGCAGGGTGCTGCAAGAGGCACCTGTCCCCCCCATCCCTGTCCGCCCCCAGACCCCAGAGGAGAACCACAATGCTGATCTGGCCCTCAAAGAAATCCAGTTTGACACCCCTGCACTAGATGGCACAGTTTCAGAAACAAGACTTGAAGCATGTCTACCCTACCAGATTTGGTGGAATAGGCAGAAATAATTAGGGACGGGGTTCCCCTCAAACAATCCCAAAAATGCAATTTCTTTCTATATATGCAGATTTTGTTTCATTCATTTTCAATGCTTTGTAATTGGATGGACATTTTACAAAGACTGTTTTTTACTAATTCGTTCTTTGAGTCCTTATAAGTCTATGCTAGTGTCATCAGCAATAGCATCTAATTACTTTATCTTCTGTTGGCTTCCTTTGATTGCTTATCATTTTTATGAAAAAAAATTTCCATTGATTTGTCTCCAGAATATTGAGCCTTTATTATGACTGCTTTCCTTGAACACTCTGGTTTAATGTCATCTAATATTCAATGATTTATTCTTGTAGTCCAAGGTGTTTTCAATCCTTTACCAACACTGAAATTCCAAGAGAGTGATATTTCTTCATTGGTCTTTCCTGATGGTCCAGTTTTCAAATATACAGTATATTTTACAATTGGGAATATCTTGACTTCACACATTACATTTTTCTAAAATCACCACACTTTATTTCTATTTTTTATCCCTCCTCCCCCCTCATTCTTCGTACTTCAGTGTTACCCAGAGTCATTGGAAAGTGCTTAGTCTTAGAAATGTAAATTTATAAATAGATAAATAAATGTTGGTTGACATCTCTGCTCTTTTAATATTTTGTCCAGATCGGTCACAATCCTTCTCCCAAGTAGGAAATGCCAAGTAGGTATTTATCATGGTCAAGAATAGATATGATATGGATGTCAACAGAATTGTTAGCTAATATTCAAGAAATAAATATTGAAAGAAGTATTTGGGAAGATCATAATCCAATGACAATTAAATGGAAAGGACAAAGAAGAAGATTTAGATGGACGTTAAATAATACTATATTAAAGGAAAAAGACTTCACACAGTGGATGGAGAAAGAACTGGCTTTCTTCTTTAGAGAAAACAAAAAAGAAGATACATCAATTCAGAATGTATGGGATACAATGAAGGCATATGCCAGAGGCTTGATAATAGACTATACAAGGAAAAGAAATACCATGAAAAGACTAGCCTCTAAGGCATTAGAGGATGAGTATAAAGGACTTGAAAAAGAGCGACAGAAAATGCCACAGAAAAAGGACATTAAGTTAAAAATGGATATAATTAAACATAAAATGGGTCTAATAGAAAAAGAAGAATTAGCACAGAAAATCAGAGATGCTAATCAGAACTACTTTGAAGATGCAAATAAACCAGGTAGATGGTTAGCATATAAATTGAGAAAGGAGAATCAAGGAAAATATTGCAATTAATAGATGACCAAGGCCAAGTTTGCTGTGGTAGTAAAGAGAAAAAGGAAATCATATGAGACTATTTTGGGAAACTATACACACAAGAGAATATTGATGAGGAAAGAGTTAAACAGTATTTACAGAATGCTAATTTACCCCAGATACCTAAAGAGATTGAAACCATGTTAGAAAGCAATATAAAGATGATGGAATTAACTGAAGCACCCAAGAAGCAAAATAATGGAAAGGCACCAGGCCCAGATGGACTTCCGGCAGAATTTTATAAAACACTACAAGAATCGTTGAACCTTCCATTGCTAGAAGTTATGAATGAAGTTATGTTAAAGAAGAAGATACCTAAATCATGGTCAGAAGCTTATATTACACTTGTCCCAAAAGAGGAGGCCGATCCATTACAAATCAAGAACTATAGACCAATTTCCTTACTAAACGCAGATTATAAAATTTTTGCTTCAATATTGGCAGAAAGACTTAAAAAATACTTAAACAATTTTATCCATCCTGATCAAAATGGATTTCTGCCAAAGAGACAAATTAAAGATAATATGAGAGTAATCTTGGACACCTCAGAATGCTACAAGGCACATCCTGAAAAACAAATGGCTCTGATATTTCTAGATGCACAGAAGGCATTTGATAATGTGAATTGGCGATTCATGTTATTACAGCTGGAATAGATGGGCTTTGCTAAAAAAAATTATTCAAGCAATAGAAGCTATATATCATAAGCAAATGGCAAAGGTAATGATAGAGGGAGAACTGACAGACTCTATTGATATAAGAAAAGGAACAAGACAAGGGTGCCCACTATCACCTCTGTTGTTTGTGTTAACCTTGGAAGTGCTAAACAGAAATATTAGAGAAGAAAAGCATATAAAAGAGATGAAAATTAAAAAGGAAGAATTTAAGTTGCAAGCATTCGCAGATGATCTGGTTTTCATTTTAGAAGACCCACTAGAAACAGCATCAAAATTGATAGAAAAGATAGAGGCATATTGAAAGGTGGCTGGTTTGAAAATAAATAAAGATAAGACAAAGATTTTGACAAAGAATATGCCATCAAGACAAAAGGAAGAACTGGCAGATCTATTGAAAATTCAGGTCACAAATAAGATCAAGTACTTGAGGATACATTTGACAGCAAGATGCAGTATACTAAAAGAGAATAATTATATCAAACTTAAGCAGCAGATAGCGCTAGATTTGGTGAAATGGGAAAAATTACAACTGTCATTAATAGGGAGAATATCAACAATCAAGATGAATATATTACCCAGAATTTTATATTTGTTCCAAACAATTCCAATTAGGCTTGGAAAAGATTACTTTGAAGATTTAAATAAAATTGTGTTGAAATATATATGGCAAGGTAAGAAAGCAAGAATAAAGTTAAAACTTTTGCAAGATGCCAGAATAAGAGGAGGATTTGGTTTGCCTGATTGGGAGTTGTATTACCGAGCTACAAATTTGATGTGGGTTAAGGAATGGATAACATTAAGAAATACTAGATTGTTGGCATTAGAAGGACATAATCTGTTGTTGGGGTGGCATGCTTTTCTGTGGTACAAAGGAACTAAAACACAGGGGTATTTTAGAAGACATTATAAACGGGAGTCTCTGTGGTTAAACTGGGAGAAGATTAAAAGACAAGGTTATTTGAAAATTCCAGTCTGGCTATCAACTATTGAAGCATTTTCTTATCCTATAATATATAAAAAGGACAAACAGTTAGATATGGTGAAAAATTGAATGAAAAGGGTGAACTTAAATCTATACAAAAATTAGAGGAATAAGGTATAAAGATGAATTGGTTTTCATATGTACAAATACATTCAAGGTATGATAAAGACTCTAAAACAAGCTTTCTACGATAAACTGACTGATTTAGATAAGATTTTGACAGGTACTGATGAAAAGGTGATTAAAAAATTGTATGGATACTTATTTGAAATTAAACTAGAAGAAGAACAAGTTAAAGAAACTATGATTGCTTGGGGGAAGAATTTTGGATATGGGATTGATTTAGAGAAATGGCAAAAATTGTGGTCTCAAAATTATAAAATGACAATGTCAACAGCATATAAAGAAAATTTGTATAAGATGTTTTACAGGTGGCATTTTCCCCTGACAAGAATAGCAAGAATGTTCAAGAACAAATTTGAAAAATGTTGGAAAAGTCATCAGACACCTGGCTCATATTACCATATGTGGTGGACTTGTGCGGATGCTAAAAAATATTGGACTAAAATCCACATGTGGTTGGAAAAAATGACAAAAAAGCATATAGATTTGAAACCAGAGATATTTTTATTGGGAATTTTACCTGAAATATATAGTAAAGACTTGAAATACCTGACTGTAAATGTATTAACAGCGGCTAGGATTGTATTTGCTAAAAACTGGAAAAATGAGAAAATACCATCACAGGAGGAAATCATTAAGAAAATATTGGAATGTGCTGAAATGAGTAGATTGACATTTGAAATCAGAGAACAAGACGATAAAATTTTTTATAAAATTTGGGATCTGTTCTATCAATGGTTAGACAATAAAACATGGTAATGAAATATGTAGATTCTTAGAAAATAAATATATAAAGATGTATTCTTTTCTTATTATATCTACAAAATGATTGTAGAATAGATTTGAGATGATAATATGAACTGTCATAAAACAAATAAAGTAAAATATGATTATTTCGTGAAACATGAATGAATAAAAATATAGTCAAATGATTGATTAATAATGATATTAATGTATTTAATACTTGATTGAAAATATGAGAATATATACAATGTAATTATAATTGAAGACTACGAAATAGAAGCACAAAACAATTTGTAAACCAACCGGCACACTGTATGTATATATATGGAAGATGGCTTGATGTTTTTATATTTTGTTTGTCTATGTTTGTCTTAAAAACCAATAAAAATTAAAAAAAGGAACTACCAAGTAGGAAATTTCATGGCTACCGTCACCTTTCTTGTAAATTTTTGTGCATAGGAGGATAAAATGTGTTTCTACTTCAGCCGTTTTTCCATCTGTTTACATTAGTTGGTATGACTTGTTGTCTTCATTGTAATTTTTTTCTTAGTTATAAGCAGAACATGTTTTGCTCTTTCCCCCCACTTTTAACAAGATTCCGTAAATCTTCCACTCCCAGACATCAGGGTGTGTGAGGATATTGATGCTTCTCTCATCTTTTAATTCCATCCTATTTATTCTAGATTAGCATTTCTTAAAAAATATCATGTAGATAAATAAATAAATGAGGTGACAGTATATAACTTAGGCATACCAATTTGAATCAAAAAGTTACCCTATATAATATTCTGCTTAAACTCTTGCTTTCAGATTATTATGCAAATCATTCAATAGGCAGATAAAGCAGTGTGATATTCTGTTTGTTTTAAGGACTATCCAGAGTTTGTGATGGTCTTTAAATAAAGTTAACATAAGCAATAGTGCAGATATAAGTATCTGTTTGGAAGTCCCTTGCCTCCTCTAATAGTGTTTGGATATTAGCCATGAATCTCCTTTCTTCTGAATCCAGATTTTACATGTGGCAGTTCTCACACTGTGTTTTTGAAATTTGAATGACAAAACATCAACATTATCTTATTGAGATAAATGCACTTTGAACATTCCTTAGCATTTCCCTCTTTGATATAGGAATATCAATTGATCTTTTTAAATTTTTTGGCCATTGCTGTATCTCATATCTGCTTTCAACCTGCACTTAGCAATGTGATTGCATAATCTTGCTAGCTTTTAAACAATTCTAATATTTTCTGCTGGTCTTCCACAGTTTAATTGTTAGCAATACTTTCACAGCAAATTTATCCTTACTTAAATTTATTAGAATGTGTCTAATTCAGTGATCAAATTTTTTGTCTGGATCTTTGATTTTGGGATTGTAGATGGTGACCAGGCTAGGCTGAGGATGGGGTCAAACACATCATCAGTTTGGAGTTGCTACGCTTTCACAAAAGACCTCAGTCATGAATTCCATTGACTTTTATTAGCAAATCAGATTCTTGTATATAGGTAGCATGTAATAAACTTGAAGTGCTTTAAACTCTTATTTGTGGATACTTGTTCCTGACAGGGATCTTTTTATGCAATTGTTCCATAAACATGCTCTCTCTCTTCTGAATATCTTCTTTCTGCAGTAGATTGTTGTCTACCTCGACTTTTATCTTTCCCATTTCAGTATAAAAGTTTTCCTTGATTTCTGTAATCTCCTTAAATAACTCCTATTCTTCCTTTTCAACAGTTAATCTTGTTTGCATTGTTTGTTTTAACTCTGACTCTTATTGCTCTTTTTTGGAACTTAACTCTTCATTGGGAAAAAATTGCTCTGACTCCATTGCCTTTTGTTTTCTGCCTCCAACATGTCAGCAGGCAGCCATTTCACCTTCTTTTGTTTTTGGTATTTCATGATATCTTGTTTGGTTTATTTTTAACAATGTCATGAATTTCTGTGAAAGAGTTAAGCACTGCATTTTAAAAACTATGTATTTGTTTCTTTTCTTTTAGCTTAAGTTGTATATTTTCAAGGAGTTTGTGATCAGAGCTGTAATCAGCACCAGATCTTTGGCGGCGGGGTGGTGGTGGAGAGGGACTGAAAAAGTTCCATCCATGTTTGCAGAGTGCATAGTTTAATTTTGCTACAATTCCTCTGATAATGTCTGTGTATAGAATAGTCTTTTACATTGTTGGAAGAAAGTATTCGCTATAAACATTTAATTTTCTTGGCAGCAGAATACTGTCATATTTTGTGCAGAAAGGCCAAATTTTCCTATTTACGTTCCTATCAACTTCTATGGATGCTATTTACTTCTAACTTCGGCATACCAATTTTGGTATAATTAATATGTCATGGGAGGGGGGGGCTATGTCAGCAAGGTCTTGAAAGTAATCCTGGAACAATTTAGCTTCTGATTCCTATGCATCTAGGCTTAAAGCATATCATACATAATATTTACTGGCCTGGTTTGTGTTTGAGTTGAGATCACTGTGTTATTTTTAGATTGTGTTCAAAAGTAAGTTCTATAATTTTTTGCTAATAATGATGATTACTTCTATGATTTTGATTTCTTAGAAGATTATAGAATATCTTGCATAGTAGAAAATCAATGCTCCTTTGGTATGAAGTGGCCCATTATAGTCCATGTCACTGCTCCTGACATGACTTTAGTACAGGGGTCGCCAACCTTTTGGACCTCAGGGGCCACCAAACTCATAATTTTAGATCCCAGGGACCACTAACTGGTTCTGTGGCTGTGGCCTAATTTGTGGGTGTGGCTTGGTTGTCATGCGACTGGCTGGGCATGGCTTGTATGTAAATATTATAAATATTTATATAAATATTGATTTTTTTATAAAAAAAGAGCAACTTTTACCCAAAATCAGGCAAAGCAGGCAGGCAGATTGAGTTGCTCACAGAATCACAGATTCATTCAGAAATCTATCTGCCATCACAAGACATCATGCATATAAATATTGAATTTTTTATTTTTTTAAAAAGCAATTTTTACCCAAAATCAGGCAAAGCAGGCAGATTGAGTTGCTCACAGAATCATTCAGTGATCTATCTATCTGCCATCGGCTAGCTCAGTCTCTCAAATTTGCTTGCCGTGAGTCTGCACTGAATTTGCTTGCAAGCAAACCTTCAGTCCTAAGGGAAGCAGAGCCGAAGATCTAAAGACTAGCTAGAAAGCAAGAAATCCAACCATTTTCTGCTTCCTAGCTAATCTAAATCTCCCGGCACAGCAGAACAGATGATGGTTGGAAAAAGGAAAAATAACAATTTTAGCAGGCAAGTTTGCCGGGTAAGGAGTGAGTGGGTGGAAGCATTCCTGCGGGCCATGTGGGTGGCGCTGCCTTGTGTTTCTGTGCAGCCTGGATTAATTGCTTTGGGGGGGTGCTCTGGGGGTGAGATTTCTCTGAGGCCCACCAAAATTTTCTCAAGTCCCACCAGTGGGCCGCAGCCCACCGGTTGGCGACTGCTGCTGTAGTTGTAGTAGTAACCCATGTCAATTCACTGATTTCCAAAATGTCAATATTCACTCTTGACATTTCTTTCTTGATAATATCAAAGATGCCATCAATCATAGTTGTGATATTCCATATATCCAATAGTTAGCACATCTTGCAGCAATGATTGTTTTCCGCTGTACACATCATTAGCCGGATACGCTTTTTTTTAGTTATATCATAAGTACCTGTGTTGCTTGTATTTGCCCCCTGTATTTTCCCAGTAGCTCATTAGATACCTCACTTTCTAATATGTTAATATAATCCTAGAAATGTATGTTCATTTGTTTTTTTCTTCTCCAATTAATCATATTTAGTCTGAACTCACACATTTTCTATCCATAATGATCATTCTGCATAGGATACGAAGGGATGATTTTGTAAAAACAATTGCCATATGAGAAAGACAAGTTTAATCCTTTCTTCCCAACCCTAAGTTCCTGTGGAAATCTGCCTTCCATTATGGCAATTAAACTTAAAAAGAAATCTAGTCTTGGGACAATGGAAGTTCTCCTTGCTCCAATATTTAAGCAAGTGAAATTGAGGAAATTTTTGGGAAATGATGTACATAGGGTGGTCATGGGGAAAGCTGCAATTTTCTATTCCAAAACATTTCTACATAGCACTAATAAAACTTAGAATAGGGGCATCCAATCTCCTGTCTTGGAGATCTGTTAAATGGCTGATGTAGAGGAATGAACAGTCACAAAATATCTATGACCTTGAAGGCAAACAAGTAAATCGCTTTTTCTGGATGCTAATAACAAGATGTTGTGCTCTGAGACTCAGAATAAAAAACATCCTCTCCAGCATTTATTTCAGGGACAAGAAGTCAATAAGACACAAGTAACTTAGTATAAAGATAAAAATAAAGTCTCAGCCAGAATATGAAGTCACATGTTTGACCTGACAAAATACAAAAGAATTCCATAGAAGCAGAGTCCTATTGGAAGGTTTGAACAGACTCTGGGATCGTGATTTTAAACCAATTATTATTATCAACTATTTTAAGAATTTGTCATGACAAACTAAATGTGGTTTCCCTAATATTCAAGGCTGAAGGTATCTTCAGCTTAAGTATGTTGTAACAGATCAGGCCATTGGCTGCCTTGAAGGACCTGAGCTGCTTTCTTACTTGATGGAATCCATGACAGAATTAAAATCTGTAACATTTCTCTATCGAAAGCTCATGGAAATAATTAAAATGGACATTTAAGCATGGACGAAAGAACTGGATTTTGCAATAAATCCCCATCAATGGCTTCATGTCTTTAAAAGGTTAAAATGCTATCTATAGATTTGAGATAATTGTTGGTTCATCAAAAACATACTTTATGTATATTGGACTCTCTATAAAAAGCATTTGAAAGGATAAACATCAGATATTTTTATGTTCACTAACCCATATTATGTGGTCATGTGATCATTTAGTATTTCTTTTTTTTACAAAAGTACAGAAATGTATATAAACAAATTTATGGATTATCTTTTAAATGTTAAATATGTTGTAATGTTGAATTATATACCAGAGATTTAGAATTAAATTGTATATTTCAAATTATGGTACAAATTGTATCAAGCATGTCGGGGTATTTGTGGCTAAAGGAATAGTATTAAGAAATTGAAAAATTAATATTACTCCAGATATTAAGGAAGGGTTGTTGAAAATGTGTGATTTATCTATTTTGAACAGGCAATATTTTCTACTAATCAAAACATTCATTCATTCAATTAATATCATTATAGAAAATTACTCAATATGGTAATATTGCAAAGATTTTGTAATATCTTGAATAGTCTTGTATTATTCATATTCATTAGTAACTGCACTTATACTTAATTATTAAGTATAAAATATAAGCTAGATTTCTTTTCTTCTTAATTTGTATTTTTAGTTTTATTTTAATTAAAAAAATATTTTTAAGATTACATATTGTTTTGTTAATTGTGTAGATATAAATTAATTAACTAAATAAAGTTAACTCCTGCCACATCAGAAAACTGTGCATTTATATGCAGGCCATTTCTTAATCTTTACACTGAAACGAAGTATCCCAACCATACTAAATAACCCCATCCCGATACTCTAGCCTTGTTTCTAATACTACTCAACTTGTTCATAGCATATTACATTATAGCCCCTTGTTCCTTTATCTGAAGATAAATTTGGGAATACAAATAGACACTAAAAGTTTATGTTTTGCTTTCTATTTTGCTAGTCACCATAATTGTTAGGGTTATTAAGTGAACCTGGCTTTCCCATTGACTTTGCTTGTCAGAAGGTTGCTAAAAGGGATCAGATGATCCCAGGACACTGTAATTGTCATAAATATGAGTTAGTTTCAAAATGTCTGAATTTTGATCGCATGGTCATTGGGATGCTGCAATGGTTGTAAGTGTGAAAAACAGTCTAAGTCAGTGGTTGCCAACCAGTGGGTTGCGGCCCACTGGTGGTACGCAAGAAAATTTTGGGGGTCCACAGAGAAATGTCACCCCCAGAGCAACCCCCAAAGCAATTAATCCAGGTTTTGCAGGAACACAAGGCTGCGACGCCCACATGGCCCACGAGAATCCTCCCGCCCACGCACTCCTTACCTGGCAAACTTGCTTGCTAAGTTGCTATTTTTTCTTTTTTTTGCTAACCATCAGCTGTTCTGCTGTGCTGGGAGATTTAGATGAGCTAGAAAGCAGGAAATCATTGGATTTCTTGCTTTCTAGTTAATCTTTAGATCTTCTGTTCTGCTTTTAAGCAGAGCCGAACCTTCCTTAGGACTGAAGCAGTGCAGACTCAGCTAACCGATGGCAGAAACACAGATCTCTAGGTGAATCTGTAATTCTGTGAGCAACTCAATCTGCCTGTCTGCTTTGCCTGATTTTGGGTAAAAGTTGCTCTTTTTTAAAATAAAACATTCAATATTTACATATATGATGTGTTGTGAGTTAATTTTGTGAGTTTGCTTGCTAGAAATTTGAATCCCACCCCTGCCTCTGTGTGTTTGTGCACGTGCGTGTGTGTGTGTGTGTGAGAGAGAAAGAGAGAGAGGGAGGGAGGGAGAGAGAGGGAGGGAGGGAGGGAGGGAGCGAGAGAGGTTAAATCAGATCTCTCTCTTTCCCTCTCCCACCAACGTCAGCAAGCCACATTCAGTCAAAATTCATATTAGTGGTCTCCATGATTTAAAATTATGAGTTTGCTGGTTCCTGAGGTCTAAAAGGTTGGCGATCTCTGGTCTAAGTAAATTTTTTCAGTGATATTGTGAACTTGAATGGTCTCTAAATAAACAGTTGTAAGTTGAGGACTACCTGTACATTTATTTGATACCTATTAATGCTTTAGATTTATCACTTGGAGAAGAATGAATGTTAATATTCTGAGAATTATTCTGCTAATTAATTTTGGTGATCATTGATCACCAAAGATTGTTTGACTGATTTTAAGCATAAGTATAAATAAATAAAATATGTGTGGGGTTGTTTTAATTATTGAAATTTGTACTGTCAATATATGCAGGTTTAACTGATTCTAAACCAGTCTGAGATTTAATATAATTGGAAGAAATACACAATTGTGTTAACTAAATAAAAAACTTTTAGTGTAAGAATCAAATATATTTTATTTTATTTCATTTTAAACTTCAAAATAATTGTAGTGTTATGAATATGAATCTGCTAACCTCAAGCCTGGTGATTTAAAGAAATTCAGAAGATTTTCCTTTGGTTGTAGACTACGATTTGTGGATATTTGAAATTTTCACTTATTGGAGATAAATTGCTATATAGTGTTACGTGACTTGATTGAATTACTAGAAGTGATTCTGCTTTTAAATATTTTAAATAAATAAATATATGCATAGATTCAAAAACAGAAGAAAGAAATGATCTTTGAGATCCACTATCCCACAAAAATGCAGAACTTCAGTATTGCTTTCTTTTAAAAGTATATTGTTGCATATTTCTATTAAATTGCTATATTTAGTTTTCAGATAAATTCTATTTTTTAGAATTTATGAGAAAGCTAGACATACACTTGCTACCCTTTTTTAATTCATTAAGTCCTTTGCTGCTCTCATTACACTTAATAAAATGTAGATGTGCTTAGTATTTGAAGCATTTTTATATAAAGTATTTATGTAAAATATATTTATAATACGGGATACTCTATATCCTAGAGAAATGTCTTCCTTGCTTCCTTTTTGTTGACTTTCTCCCTCCCTGTTTTATGAGGGGATGAACTTCTTCCAAAAGAGTGAATACTAAAACATTAGTTATAAGTTGGTATGATATGAATGTACTGGTGGTGAAGACAGCAGAATATTTGAGAAGCACTATAAAACAGACACTGCAATTCTACTTGCAAATATTTGAGCATATTAGTTGGGAGAGAAGTTTTGAATGTTGGATTGACCTTGCAAGTGGTCATATACACCTAATTTATATAAGTGTACCTTTTTGTTAAAAATAATAGATCAGAACTATCAAGCATACTGTAAGCAATTATTTTCCTAAAGTATTATATCTCAGTAATATTCTTTTTCTGGTTTGAGCAACTGTTGGTGAAACTGTAAAATGTAACTTACTCATTATTTAAATCTCTCCTTTGGGAAAAATTAGTGGTGGCTTTAATTGCAGGGATTTTTTGAATATAGATTGGAGTATGGAATTAAAATTTCATGTTATGGGCATAGATGGTAATGCAAAAACATTTGACTCAAATTCTGAGGATAACTTTTACATTTTTATTAACTCAGGGGAAACACCCTATTAAAACTATTCTTGATTCAGTTTTAACATTGTGTTTTTTATTAGCCTTTTTATGAATAGGCAGGTACCCACTAATAGCCATTTTGTGAAAGAACCCACAATGTTTCCTCAAAATAACCTATTCTCAAAACATCTTTTCCTCTTCTATCTTGTATATTCCTTCTTCCATTGAGGACTTCTACTCATCTTCTTTCTTCATTTTTTTATGGTTCCAGATCAATAAACATAGATACACAATGTAGAAAAATCAAACCTGGAACAATGTACAGTATAATGAAAAGAAGGTGCCAAATGACTTCTGCAATTCATAGATATTACTAGAAATTTAGCAACTCATTAATGGTTGGCCAAGTTAAGCTTGTAAAAGGAAGACTCTTGATCAGAAAGACAACTACAATTTCTGACAATAGGGTTATGAGTGCAAGCCATGTTTCATTTTAAAGTGTCAGTTTGCTGTACAGGTAATAGAAAAACAAGAAGCATTTAAATTGATTGTTTTGAAGATGAATTTCTCCAGCTTGGAAAGCACTTTACATAATTAAATATGCATAATAAACAACATACTTGAATATGATGAAATGGACCTAGCAAGTTGATTGTTCATAGTTTGATTTATTATTATGTGATTGATTCATGTTAAATTATTCACAATTATATTATTTTCTTTAGAGAATATTGTATAATCTGTTTATTAATCCTTACTTACCACATGCTTTCATTTGAACCTACTTGATTATTCAGTGCTCTTTTGAAATAGACTTGTGAGAATTAGTTTCCGGGTGATCAGAACTGAGCAACCCAACCTGTTACCATAAAAAGTGGGAGGCATCTCTCTTACCCAAAAGAGAAAAGTTTGGCAGTGCACAAGTGGGAGAAAAAGGCACAAGAGTTTGAGCCTTGTTTTCACTATAATTAGGGATTACATTACTGTCTTTTGTTATTTCTATTTGTTTCATATTTTTGTATAAAATAGTTCTGCCTGCCTTTAAAGTGAGATTATGCAATTTATTACAGAAAAATAAACACCGAGATGGCTACTACTTTAGAAGTATTTAAGAAAGTTTATTCATTTAAAACATTTATATAGCTGCCCATCTTATACCAAACTCTGGGCGACTCCCAATCAAGAAAGTTTAGGAGGACTTCATTTCTAACACCTAAATGTAATCTCCATCTTCTGAGTCAATATATCCCAAATACCATTTGCTTCAGTATCAGTATGAGATAGTGATAGGGTATTAGAGTAGAACCAAGAACTCAACTTTAACTCACTGAGGAAATCTCAGACTAACCTACCTCATAGGATTTATTATTGTGGGGATAAACCAGAGGAGAGAAACTAATTATGCCACTTTTACTACATGAAGAACAGATGGGATATAAGCTTAACAGATATATAGTATGTCCTATTTCTGTTTTTCTTTTATTAAATCTTATAAAATTCTAATTTTCTATTTTTGATACAAATACAGCTACTACAATACTATCATGTGTACTAAGCAGAATCCCCCCCCCCTTTTTAAAAAAATCATACGTTACCCTTTGTCCCTAAAAATTTTTTTCTTTTTCCCATCTTGTTTTATACCTTTATAACTTTTTCCCCCCTTTTTCCTTTCTTTCTTGGCCCACCTAGACTTTTTACCCACTCCTGTCCAAACCTCTGCCTTCTTAGCTTCCCCTTTCTGTTGCATTCTTCTTTCCTTTTGCTTTCTGGCATTACATTGTTTTTGCATCTTATTTTTCTCTTTCATAGATATTTTTTTATGTCTTAAGTCCTTCCTTTTCCCTCCTCTCTTTCTCCTTTCTTTCTTAATCACACTATTTAATTCATTAAAAATGGCTTCTTCTTCTTCCGCTTCTTCCAGCTGTTGTTTAATTTGCTGACACATAGCAAGCGCCATATCTAGAAAACAAAGGGCTTCTCCCATAGCGTCCTTGCCTTCTTTCCTTATTTTTAGATATTGTTTTTTTAGTTCATCGAGAGGTAGAGCCATTATAAACTTTTTCTTCTTCTTTTTCTGTATCCTCTTCTTGTTATTAAGCCAGTTAGATATTTCCAAACTTGAAACAATTTCCCGAAATCCCAAAGTCCCAAAGTCATCAAACAGTCCAGGCAAAGCACAAACTTCTTCCTTTTACAGTTTCTCTTTCTGGGGTAAAGTCAATTAGGGAAAAAAACCCCAATCTGTATTTTAAATCTTTTTTGCAGTTTGCTTCTAATCTTTTTATTTTCAAAGCATCTCCTCCAACAAAGTCTTGAAAAGATTTTTTTTTCCAAGCCTCTCCCTTCCCACTTGTAACAAAGGGCTTTAAATTTTTACCTTCTGTTAGAGAGCAGATTTTCCATGTCCATTTGTTAATTCCATAAGGGAGGGAGAGTAGCTTTCTCTTTCAACATTTCCCTTCGCCGCTGAAAACCTCCATTAGAGACATTGTAGCATCCCAAAAGATAATAATTTTCCAGGCATTAAATATATCCTTAAAGTCCCGGTTCAGCCAAGAAAACTTTCATTTTAAAACTTCCTTCTTCTTTCTCCTGCACATTCTTAATCCAGTTGCCGGCTTCTTCATGGTGGCCATTGAGACCGCCGCTCCACCAGGGGGTTATTGCCGGCTGGGGAGGGGGTCTGCAATACTCCTCAACCCCTATCCGGATCCCCCCCTATCTTCAGCTACCCCAACAGGGCAGCCTTATCCTCCAAATCCGTCAGGATCGGAGGCACCAAGACGGCTAGCACAGCAGGGATCACAGAGAAACGCAAATCCCTGCTGTCACCGAAGCCAGGCAAACAGGAAGTCCTATTTCTGGTTTTCTTAAATGTACAAATAGTCCTCAACTTACAGCAGCACTGAAAAAGCTGACTTATGGCTATTTTTCACACTTAAGACCATTGTGGCACACCCATGGTCATGTGATCAAAATTCAGATGCTTAGCATCTGATTCATATTTATGATGGTTGCAATTTCCTGGGGTCGCATGATCATCTTTCTGACAACCAAAGTCAATGGGGAAGCCGGATTCACTTAACAACTGTGTTACTGACTTGACAACTGCAGTGATTCACTTAACAACTGTGACAAGAAAGGTCATAAAATGAAGCAAAACTCATTTAACAAATGTCTCACTTAGCAACTGAAATTTGGCCCAATTGTGGTCATAAGTCAAGGAGTACCTGTACTTGGTAATGAAATTTGCAACAAGATACATTATTGTACTAATTCAGAAACTTTTCTTACAGTTTCTAATTTGGATTCAATAATTTTTCTTTCTCCAGGTTTGATGATCCCCGTCTTTTGTGTTGTGGAACAACTGGACACTTCCCTTGAATATGACAATCGAGAAGAACATGCAGAATTTGTTCTGGTTCGTAAAGATGTGCTTTTTAGTCAGCTAGTGGAGACTGCACTCCTGGCTCTCGGTTATTCTCACAGCTCTGCAGCTCAGGCACAAGGTATTACATCAAAATGTTTAACAATTGTAGCGAGATGGGCAGTAAACACATTTAATAAATTATAAAAACAATTGGCTGCATAAAATAGTTCTTTCATGGTACCTAAACATGTACTAACGCAGATAGGGTAGTTGGTAGTAAATAATGGCCTAGGGGTAATCATTGAGGAATCATGTACAAACTGCACTCCCATGAAAAATTATTTCTAAGCTTGCCCTATTAATATTCTAGAAATTACTTTTGAGTACTATACATACACATAACATCAAAATGCATATCATGGATAACTAATTTTGTATATGTATTAGTATTTAATCAAAGAATATTAACAGGTGTCCATGATGAATATTAAACAGCCAATGCAGCAGTATTTATTTATTCTTCAAGTAGCATATAAATACACAATCTTTCATAATGATATTGTTACAAGTGGAGTAACAATCAAGTTAAATGATCTAATTTGATTTAGAAGATTTCATACCGGTTCTGACCAACTGTTCAAAGAAAATATTTTCAGATTTGACTTTGCAATATGCTGTCCAAAGCTGTAAATTGTGGCATGAATGTTTACAACCTTCTGAGTTATCTAAATTCACCTTTTCTTTAAAATATATGCATTTTTCCTAGAGACCATTCAGTGTCCTCACTGAATTTGAAGATTTTTCTTGTATTAAATGAATCGTCAAAATACAGCAAATATTAACAGCCGATTAAAGAAATAATAATTGATTAATTACCTTTCATTTTAATTAGCTGATTTGATTATTGATTGAAAGTCACTTTTAAATACGATTTGAAATAAACTAACTCCTTTCTGAATAAATATATAGAATTACTCTGTAAATTTGTATAAATTATCCTCAGTAAAAATAATAGATAAAAGCAAATGTTTGTAGTTGTTAGATGATATACATGTAGTACCAAAGAATTGCTTAAGATCAATGAGAGAAGAGATAAAATTTCCTTATTCTAAAGTTTACTTGCTATTAAAAACAATACATTTAAAAAAAAACCTGTCAAGCATTATTATTTAGGGCTCCTTTTTAGTTGAGCCTAAATCTCTTTATTTAGTTAATGTAAACTCACATACATATATATGCAACCAAATGTATAAGCAAAGTTTAGACAATCTATATACAAAAGCACTGGTGTCTGCAGGAGGACAGAAACAAGGAAGAGATGATATGTGCATCATGGTACAAACCCTGTGACTTATATATTTGGGTCAGATATTGGGATACAAATATGAAAAGAGTGGGGCTTGTGTCATGACATTCAGAAATATAATTTAGTAACTTTTTCAATAAAATGACTGATGGTGGACACTCATCCATAAAAATATAAAAGAGCTTTAAAAAGCATGCTTTTTTATAGAATAGAATGAAACTGTAATAAAAATGTAGCCTTAGGAAAACCGTGTCTGCCCGTCATCTCTCATTTGGTTAATAATGCACAAAAAAGATAAAGTATTTTGTATTTTATGTAAACATTAGTATAAATAAGAAAGTGAAAGAAAAATGGACTATTAGTAAGCTAGGCCATGAAAATATATTTTACTTAATGTTGAATTTGTGAAAGAATTCTAATCAGAAAGAGTGTAATAAGAAATAAAAACATGAAACAAATGTACCTTTATTATTGCATAAATCTGGAGAATTTTTTAAAAAATTATGTCATGGTATTATAGGAATATTGTTCTTTTGAATATAAAGGTCATTGTATCTCACTATTTCTGTCATGGTGAACCAGTTTTCAGTCTGACAGCACTATTCATCTTGGTTAATTCATCTTGTGAATTAACATGTGGAACATCCTGAATTAAGCAACCAAGGCATCATTCTTGGCATCTCTAGAAAGAAGATGATCCCAAGAAAGAATGTTTTTATGAAAGCATGTAACTTCCATCACTGACCCACACTAGCTGAGCATTTCATTTGGGAAAACATATGGGCTCTCCAACAACGAAAAAGAGAGATTCACTCAGATAGGTACCAGCTTTTTCATCCTTAGGAAATAGTAGTTTGCTAGTACGTTAAGTAGGTGTGTCTGGCTTATAGATTTTTATTTTTTCTTATGGTCCAGAATCTATGTTTTAAGCTTTTACGCGCTTATAGAATCTTTTCTGAACAATATTGAAAAATAAGATCAAATTTGCCATGTTCTAATCTGGAGTCTATCTTTGAGAACTTTCATATGCTGCTTAAATCACTAAGGAAGATTTGTGAAGTTACTAATGCTTAGAAGTTATCTAGCTGTTTTTTTCTTCCCACATCTCTCTGTTTTACGTATTTCTGATTAGATTAAATATATATTTAAATATTTAAAATATAAATTTAAATATATATTTAAATATTTAAAATATAAATTTAAATATATATTTAAGTATTTTACACACTTAAAATGCATGTAATTATTTTTGTTGCATAATAGTATTAAACTTGAAATTCTATTCTTTATCATTGTTAGAGTATATTAATCATATTCTATTATTATTTTTACACAGACATACACAACATTGTATAAACCACTCGTAGTCTAGCAATGTGGCATTTTATAAGAACAATGTGTTTCTTTTGTCAATTGTTTACTAGATAAGTAAAAGTGAATACATAATTATGAATACATGAAATGAGTATATATAAGAAAAAAAAGAAAAATAAAAGAAACAATAGGACAGGGACGGTAGGCACGTTGGTGCGCTTATGCACGCCCTACAGACCTCTTAGGAAAGGGTGAGGTCAATAGTAGACAGTCTAAGGTTAAAGTTTTTGTTCTTTTGTGTTTTTATAAGAACAAATTTCTTTTGGCTGGAGAACTGAATTGACTTTAAAATCCCTGTTTGGGATTTTGTAGTAATATTGGGCAATACTCATTCCACTTGACATGAAGTTCCCAGTATGCTTTCCCACATACTCTGCCACGTGCTACTGATAATAATGGATAGCAGTTTTGAAAGGGATCCTGTATGAAATTCTCTCCCCAGCAGCACTCTTTCTTAAAAAATATCTTCTGTTTGGCACTGAAGCTTTTAAAATAGCTTGTGATTGTCATCCAATTCAATAAATACTATTTTAAAGCCATACCATAGGGCAAGGGGAGAGTTTTAAGAAAGTATTAGCATTTCATTTTCTAGCAGTATTCCCCCTCAAAATTATTCATCCCTGTATTACAGAAATCTTAAACTATCCATATTGATATCAGTGGAAGATATTTCAAAACTTTGCTTGGGAAGCTTCTAATTAAGGGGTCAGATACTGTGCATCTGGGGAGAATGGATCAGAATTCAGGGAGAGCAGGAAAATGGGATTCTCAAAGCTCTTAAGAGTGATATCTCTCTTTCTCCTTCTTGCTATCTCCCTACCTATCTCCTATGGTCTGGATTAGGTCCACAGATGAGATTTTCTATGCCTATTGTTTACCTCAAAGAGAAAATTGTCAACATTGCAGATTTTATATTTGAAACTATTTGATAAAACCACTTTTCAGATTAAAAAAATTAATGGAATTAATTGCTGCAGTTAATTGTCATTAGAATTTATGAATTCATTGAATCATCTTTGCAGAAAAGGACATGCTGCTGTTCTCTATGCATATATCTTTTTAGTGTATATATATTGTTTTAATGTCGATATTCAGAGAGCTTTTGATATATGAGTACTTTGGAAAAATATATCATCCTTTGTAGCATTCTTATGGAGAATATTAGTTTCTATAAAAATTGGCTTCATCTTCTTGAAAGTGTACAAGGTGTAAGTGCTGAGTTTCTGATAAAAAGGGAAAACACATTTTAAAAATATTTTAATGAAGTTACACTGTCATGATGATCAGCAAGGTCATGGAACTTTGAATGCATTTAAATTGAAAGCATGAGAACAAATATTTCTCTATCTACTACGATTTGAAATGCTCACTTTTGACTTGGAAAGGTTTAACAAAATTTAAAATCTCAGCCCAAGAATGAATTCTTTGTCATTTCAATATTGTAGTACAGTACCCTTTTGTATAAGAGATTTAATATCTAAAAGTTTTCTTTTCAGACAAGCTCTTTTTTTAACTTAGGAAATATTTCCTTCCTTTTTAAAAATACTTTATCAAGTGAAAGGAAGGGTTGTAAATTCTCAATTGCTTCTAGCTCTATCCTACACATTCTGGTTTTATAAAACAGTCTAAAGCTTTTAGATAACAACAATGCAGATATTTCAATATATGTTTTCGTGTGTTGCATATTATTGCAAAATGATTTGTGTGCTATAGATTTATGCAATAAAACTGAGGTAGGTTATACAGTGTAGCCAAAACTCACCAATTGATCAAATGATAGGTCACTGATCAGTAGAAAACTATTTGTGGTTAACTGAAAAACCACAAATTTATATTATTTAATCGTATTTCTATTACTGCATAAATTTATTTCATACCGGTATTAGAAACTGTATTTATAGTATAAGAGTCTGATTAACATCTGAAGAACTGTTGTATGCTGCTATATACTTTGTGCCTGTGTTAACATGCATTTTGGCACATCACTTTGGTACCCTGATAAACTATTAAAATGAGCATATATATTTTTATACACACATACTTTTTGGATAGGTGGTGTCTCAAGTCAATATTGATTCTGATGGCTTCTTGAATAAGTCAATGCAGCTTTCTTAGCAAGAATTCAGACATAGTTTTTCCTTGTCTCCTTCCTAGAGTTGATAGAGAGTGACTGGTCCAAGGTCACCAAGCTGGCTTCTTTTCTAAATGCATACTCTCCCAGTTTCTTGCCTGCTGCACTATACTACCAGCTGCCCATTCTAATGAGTCTGCTGCCCTAGCAGAGGCATCTGTGGTTTTGCAGTTTAACAAGGAAGAGAAGAACTATGGCAAATGATATATCTTAATATGCTCCATTGTCAGGTCATATCTCATCTGTTCTGAAATAAAGACAAGATGCTTTTCCATGTGTGTTGGGGCTGCAATTATTTGTGGCAAACCCATAGTTGCGATGGAACTCAAGATACCCAGGAGTTACCCAGAACATCCTTTCCAAGACAAGGTGACTGAGGTTACGGAAGACTGAAACTTATAAACTCTTACACTGGCTCTGAGTAATTCCTGGAGCTTATACCAGGCTGCTGCCAGGAAGCTAGGTGGTTGATACATCAATAGCAGTCCACACTTGTTGGTATAGTCCAATTCCTTGCATAAAAACTCACATGTAGCCTTCTCTGTTTATGGTATACTACAAAACATTATAAAATAGATATTTGACTGTGACAATATGGTTTAACATGAGCTATTTTCAAGGCAAATATATCTGTGAATGCATCCCGCCTTTTCCGGTAAAGGAGGTACATTAAAGGCTCTGTCATTGTTGAACGCATTCAGGAATTTGGTAAGAAGATATCTCTGAAAAGATGATGAATTGTCTATCATGGATTGTCTAGCATTTTACAAATCGTAAAATGGAGAACATAATATTTTAGAGATAAGCATTGAAAAACATCACAAAGTTAGAAAGGAGTGGCTTTATTTTTAGAGTACAAATAACTACCTTTCTGTAGAAATTTATCTTTCTAGAAATAAGACTTCAGAGACTTTTATAACAATGTAAGAGATTATTTGGTGTGATAGCTAAGAGTAAAGTTTTAAAAAAAGACCTGATGGTGCATAATCTATTCATTGTTTACTTAAAAATTTTCTATAAATCAGAAGGTAGTTTCTATTAAAATAAATTGCATTTTGCAGAAGGACTGAAAAGATTAGTGCTAAAGTGAAGGTAAGAAATCTGGCCAAAATAAGAACCGTTTCCTCTTTGGTAAGGTTAGCTGCTTTATCCTTGTTTTGTATATGTAATTCCTGTCAGAGGCTTGTAGAAGGATGGAAATACATGATATGTTTTAAATAGAAATTTATTTATTAAATTCATATGCCACTTATCACAGTGCCCTAAGATTTTTCTAGATAAATACATTTATAGTTAGTAATTTTTCTGTGGTTTTTTTCACATTCTTCTAAGAAAGATAGGATAGAAATTTGCTTATTCTATAAGCAAAGTGCTTTTCAAGCAAATATATTGCATAATCTGAGATTATCAACAGCCCATCTCATTTAAAGATTAAAGATTAAACTATGCATGATAGCTTTGATAACTGTCAACATCTCCAAATCACCTGAGGGCAGGACAAGAAGCAATGGATGGAAATTAATCAAGGAGAGAAGCAACCTGTAACTAAAAAGAAATTTCCTAACAGTTAGTACAATTAATCAGTGGAACAACTTGCCTCCAGAAGTTGTGAATGCTCCAACACTGGAAGTTTTTAAGAAGAGATAGGACAACCATTTGTCTGAAATGGTAGAGGGTTTCCTGTCTGATCAGGGGGTTGGACTAGAAGACCTCCAAGGTTCTACTCCTATTCCTATTCTATCCCCATCAGAGGTGGTATTCAGCAGGTTCTGACCAGTTCTGGAGAACTAGTAGTAGAAATTCTGAGTAGTTTGGAGAACCAGCAAATACCACCTCTGACGGGAGATTTTATAGTATCCTTCCCCTGCCATGCCCACCAAGCCACACCCACAGAACCAGTAGTAAAAAAAATTGAATCCCACCATCGATCCCCATCCCTATCCTATTACTTCACTCACCCAACACATTTTTATTTTGGATCTCCTATTTGAGATTTTATCTCTCCTGTATTTGTTTACTTTTTGAGAGCACAATAGGCCTTTCTGGAATTGAATGTTACGAGAGTGGCACATATGCTACACTTCTGTAGCATCTAATAAATCTAAAATGTATGATATAACATTAGTATGTATCCCTGCTTTATTTCACCGGCTGTGGCTAATAGAAACAGAAAGAGTGATGACATTATGTCGTATGTTTTATATTAATAGACATTACAAAGTGAGTCAGGGTGTGGAGATAGAATAAAGTATGGCTAATATAACATATATAGTGTCTGTTTCCTTCGTAATGTTTCCTTCCTCAAATATTTTATGAATAAAAATATATTCACTAGCTTCAGGCTGACAGAACATAGTTATTCATTGATTAAAAACCATTATGTTGTAATATTTTGTCTCAAATATTATTGCTGCTTGAAAAGTTACAATCAAAGGATGTTATAGGAGGAGGGCTATTAGTCTATGGCAAAAGCAATCAAGAGTCTAGTAGGACTTTTTCCGATTAGCACATTTTATTAAAAAGTATGAGCTGAAATGATGAGTTCACTTAATCTTATACAGTCAGTTGATGAACTGATGAAACTGATGACGTGAGGTGCAGCTCATGAAAGTTTTTGCATTTTAAAATAATCTGTTAGTTGGAAAAGATGCCAACAGAATTCTTCTGGTTTTTAGTCAAAAGATCTACTTCATAAGGAAAACGGGATAGGAGGAGAAGGAGGAAAGAAGTAGTCTCAATCATCAGCACTCAGTTATTGTATAGAAATGGCTGTACTATTGATACCATGGAAAAAAAGAAAGTAGAACAATTCAAATGACTATTTTGATTATCTTTAATCATGTTTCTAATCTATGATTTGCTATGGACGTGATAGACTGCTTGTCTGAAAATCAATCTTCCAATCTTTTTACAGGACTGGGGAAAAAGAACGGTATGAACTTGTGGCCTTTATTTGTAAGACTAAACTACTGAACATTGGGCCTAAGCTGACTCACTGCTCTGTTTGACTAATAATGATTGGCAGTTTGATAGAAGCTTCCCAAGGCATAAGTTGAAAGAAGCTGTTGAGGCCTATTAACTGAACTGGGGATAATCTTGGATGCTCTGTAGAGCAAAGCATGTATTTTTTCATTGTGTTAGGACTCTTCCTCTGTCCCTTTTGCTTCTTACTGCCAGTGAAGTAGAATTATGCATTTCTTTGATAACATTCGATGTTTTCTTAATGTTTTTAGAATGTGTTCATCTTATTTGCATGATTCAGGAAAAGTAATACAAATAACTTCTCTGGTTGTTTTTTTAAAATGAATACTTAGTTGCAAGTTATATTTGCCAGTGAGCCGTTTTTGCAAATATTATGTGGCACAAAAGAAGATGGGAGAGCAAATGAGACATGAAAGATACTTGAGCCTTGGATGAATATGATGAAAAAACATAGGCTCATCCTCACTGGTTGCAGATTAAAGGAGGTTTGGTGTGGCATAAGCAACCTGCATCAATGTTACTGCTGGTTTAATTGCTCCTCCCAGTGTACCCACTGGATAATTTCTGGATGTGATAAGGTTTGTGTAATCCTGTTTTGTTCTTGCCGCTTAGAAAGAGCAAACCAATGTACACTTCTGACCTAGGGCTTTTTTTTTGAGGAGCATGAGTTCTTGCAGTGTGTGAAAAGAAAATGTCTTTTTAAACCTTACAGGACTGATTTGCAAAGCAAGACTAATGGAATTGCATTGGTAGGAGGATCACCTCTTTCTTTCTGCTCTATACACCCATCCTATTTCATTCCTTCAAAGCCAAGACAACCTCCCCACCCATCCCTATCCCGCCTGCAAAGCAGCATATCCAATAGAAGAATGTGAGTCCAACTCAATTTCAAATTCGTTTGCCTTTCACAAAAAAAGTAATTAGGTCCAGATCAGCTCTACTGGTGCTGGTGAGCTCTACTCCACCTATTCTCCAACCTCTACTCAGCCTTGGCCAATAGCAACAGACATCTGGAATGGCATGCAACACCTAAAATGCAGCTACTGGAAGCAATTGGAATTTCTTCCGAGCAAACTCTCAAATAGCAGGTATTCTGTTTGAGAACAAGATGCTTGAAAATGCAGTTTTGAGTTCTAAAACATTTGGAGTTGATGTTTTGCAGACTTAATACATTCTGTACACTCATGGATAATACTATCTGCGAAACGCTAGGAAGTTCCCTTGTGAGGACAGTCAAATGTGTCCAAAATTGATATCAACACAATTTGAGGCCTACTATTAAAAACAGCAGACTAGAGCTTTCTTATAGTCTAGATCAATGGTTCCCAAACTTTTTCAATCTACCGCCCTCTTGATGCCACAAACTCATCCTCAATGCCCCCCACCCAGGGGCAGGATTCAAATTTCTGTGGGGGTGGCCTAATTTGAGGGTGTGGTTTGCTGGTAACGTGACTAGGTGGGTGTGGCTTTCTGGTCACATGACTGGGTGGGCGTGGTTTGGTGACTGGCAAACCAAATACAAGTGGTCCTCACTTAATGGCCAGTTGCTTAGCAAGTGTTCTAATTTATGACTGGCGTCCCCAGAACTACTTGACCTGTTTTTGGAGTTTTGACAGCCATGCACACACATATACAAATACTCCCTTCCAACCCTGCTGGAGCTGGTCATTGGACTAGAATCGGCAAAGCATCTCTAATCAGATTAGATTCTAGTAGTGAATAAAATCTAATCAGAGATGCTTTGACGATTCTTGTTGATTTGTTTTATTTGTATTTCTTTATTTTATGTTGCTGAATTGCATTGACATGTGTCCCTTCTTGTGCACAACCCAGAAGCTTTTGTGATTCTTTGCAGCAAAAATTACCGACCTCTGGCTTTGCTCTACTTTTCAAACGTGCCGGCACTGCCGCGTTCTAGGTGCCAGCCCTGCAGGTCCACCCCATTGAGCCCGCTGCACTGGAGGGACCTGCCCAAGCAAGTCCGAGCAGAGCAGTGCACGAAATAAATGGGGTGAGCCTGGGAGAGGGAAGAAGAGAGAGAGAAAAGAAACAGAGAAAGGGAGAAGGAAGAAAAGAAAGAGAAAAGGAAAAGAAAGAAAAAGGGGCAAAGGGGGGATGGATGGATGGAGGGGGGAGGGGGAGAGAGGGAGAGAGGGAGAGACCTGATGCATCAGATTGAAATGAGGCCTAGTTTAGAGGCCCTTTTCCACATTGAAACATCTTTGCCAGCATCTTTGCCAGCACATTGAAAAATCTTTGGCTTCTATTAATTAAAGGTTTTGTGGATGAAACATGGCCAAGACTATCAGGAAGCTCTCACATTTTGTTGAGGCTTTAAACAGGATCAGGGGTGGGATTCAAAATTTTTAACAACCGGTTCTGTGGTCGTGGCTTAGGTGGTAGGCGTGGCTTGGTGGCAATGTGACTGGGTGGACATGGCTTGGTGGTCATGTTATTGTCCCTTCTTCTCTATTTTTTTTCTTTCTGTCCCTTCCTTCCATCCCCCTTCTTTCTTTGTCCCTTTTTCTTTCTTTCCCTTTTCTGTTTCTCTTCTTCCTTCTCTCTCTCTCTCTCTCTCTCTCTCTCTTTCCCTCTCTCAGGCTCACCCCATTGACTTCGTGCACCGCTCCATTCGGACTTGCTTGGGCAGGTGGCTCCAGTGCAAGGGGCTCAATGGGGTGGACCTGCAGGGCCTCGCCCTGAACGCGGTGGTGGTGGGATGTTTGAAAAGGAGAGCAAAGCCATGCTGCGTTCAGGGCAAGGCCCTGCAGGCCCCGCCACCCCGAACACTGCGGCGGCAGGATGTTTGAAAAGGAGAGCAAGGCCACTCTGGCTTTGCTCTCCTTTCCCAACGTTGTGTTTTGGGGCAAGGCCCTGCAGGATCACCCCATTGAGTTCCTTGCACCAGAGCATGCAAGTCAATGGGGTGATCCTGTGGGGCCTCGCCTTGAATGCAGCGGTGGCGGAATTTTTTCTCACCCCTGAATTGTGCCCTGCCGCTCACCTCCAGCACTCCCCTGCCGCCTCTTAGCACCCCCTGCCGGCCCCTTTGCCTCTCAGTGGCCCCCTAAGGCATCCTACCGCCCCCAAGGGGCAGTACCGCCCACTTTGGGAACCACTGGTCTAGATTTAAACATTAAAACATGTTGAGAGTTCTGTTAAGGCTAATCACAATAGTTTATATTAGCATGTTTGTCTAGTTCCATGATGGTGAACCTATGGCAGGCATGGCAGAAGTGGCACACAGAGCCATTTCTGCGGGCACGTGAGCAGTTGCCCCAGATCAGGTCCATTGCGCATGTGTGCGGGCCTCCCGCTAGCCAACTGATTGTCAGGCATGCATGTGGGGCGGGTCGTGCGTGGGAGATGCATGCACATGCACAGAGATGTGGGGCATGTGGGGGGTCACATGTTCAGGGGGTGGGGGAATGGGGGTTGCATGCACAGGAGCACAGGGGGTTGTGTGCACATTGCATTATGGGCACTCGCGTGCACTTTCGGCATACAACAACAAAAAGGTTAGCCATCACTGGTCTAGTGTGTCAAGTTTTTTTCCATAGTTAGGGCTGAACTCTGCTCCTTACATTGGTTCCACATATGGACATAAATTAAAAGGATTATTTTCAAGTCTGCCCATGTCATGGAGACATGAAAACATAAAATAACTTAGACTTCTTTTCATTCATTAAATAGTGATTAATCAAATCAGGAAAGTTGGAGGCTATTATGGCTTTGAACTCTTCTTGAAACTCATTTACTAGACTTGGCTCTTTCTGTTTCAGATCTAGATTTTGGCAATGCTTTCTTTTGAGACATGCTATATAAAATAATAATTTAATTTCAAAGCATTTTTTACCAAAAATATCACTCTTTTGGAAGGCTAATATATGAAGGCCATCCTGTTTATTATTAAAAAGAGGAAAGGAGAAGAAATTTCTTTTGGTATTTTATTTAAAGTCAAGAAAAGTCTCAATATATGAAATATCAGTTACATTGCCTTTATATCTAGGCCAACATTGTGTCCCCCCTCTTTTAAAAAAAGAAATAAAAAAGGCTTTGAAATTAAATAACTGCTTCTAAAATAATCAACCAGAAAATGTTATTTAATTGTGTTTTGTACATAAGAATTTTTTTTAATTAATTTTGCTAGTTCTTCAATGCTTATATTAAACTAATCTAATCTAAGTTTAGGCTTTGGCATAATATTTCCCAAATGTGAAACAGCATCTATTACATAAGACTAATGTTCTTGCAAAAAAATGCAAAACTCGTACAGTATATAAAATTACAAAGCAATGTGTTTGGGATATTTAAATAAGTTCTTTTGTATATGGTTGATAGAAAGCAGTAAGGAAAATAGATTCTCAAAATAATGTTTATTGGCTTCCATTTTCATCAGTGAAAGTAATAGTTTTGCATGTTTTTATTGCAATACTGTCCTTATTAAGAGAACACAACAATGTGGGAAGTAAAAGTAGGTATTTGTTTCTGATTAAGACCTAATTTTGCCAAATTTAAAAAAAATACTTTTAAATAGTATAAAATATTATAAACAATGAAGTAGTAATAAAACACATAATAAAACAATGCCAAGAACTGCCTCATTATGGGTTTTCAAACGCTGAGGCAAATGTTTTCATATAAAATGATTTGTGATACACTCCAAATAATTTTACTGATTGCTAAATTGTAGAATTAACAAACATTTCACAGCGGAATATCTATATATTTCTTCTTGAATATTCCTTCAGGCCTAAGATTGAAAATCAGAGTTCAAATTAAGACTATTTCAATCAGAATTTTTATTTCTTGGACCGGACACATTTTTCAGGAGGAATCAAATTTCTGTCCATGCAACATTTTCTGAAAGTAAGAAAGTAAACCAGACAAGAATATTATGCATGCAACAAAATTAATTTTGCACCTGAGCAAATTTTCATGCTCTTAGTTGTAACTTTTTGAATGAAGGTTTGTATTGATTGATTATTTGCCATCACATTACTCCTAATTCCTAATGACTATGTAGATACCGGTAGATTTTTTTTCTATGATGACTGGTCTCTAATTTCATCTTTCAGATCTTCCAATGGTGCACTCATCATCACTGTAACTGAGTCTATCCATCTTGTTACTGATTGTCTTCTTTCCTTCCTTCCACCTTTTCCAGCATCAGAGCCTTAGAACTAGGTCTTTGCATAATATGTCTGAAGTGAAATTATTTGAGATTGGTTATTTGTGACTCAAGTGGGTTGATTTTTATTTATTGCCTCCATGCCAAGTACTGGTTTACCATAAATTTCTTGACTGCTTGTTCCTTTGCGGTTAATTACTGATCCTAAAAGACAGAAGCTGTTTTCAATATCTTTTCAATATCTTAATCAAGGAAATATCAATTTTAAGGGTGGTAGTTGTACTTAATGTCATTTGTTTCGTTTTTAATTTTTTTAAACCCAGTTTCTCTTAATGTATTTTCAACATATAGATAAGTGGAGAACATAAGCTTTGTCTCATTCCTTTATCTATCTAGATCCAATTTGTTTCACCATATTTTGTCAGTACTGTGGCTTGACTCTACTTCTAGGTTTCTCTTGAGAACAATACATGTATACTTCTGACTTATAAATTTTCTGGGATGTAGTTCAAACAAGAGGTGGTATTCAGCAGGTTCTGACCAGTTCTGGAGAACCAGTAGCGGAAATTTTGAGTATTTCGGTGAACTGGCGGTAACCTTCCCCCAAGAGTGGGGAAGGAGTGGAGATTTTACAGTATCCTTCCCCTTCCATGCTTACCAAGCCACACCATGCCCACCAAGCCATGCCCACAGAACCAGTAGTAAAAAAATTTGAATTCCACCACTGGTTCAAATGCAATGTCAGTCAATGTCATCTATTGTGCTTATGCATTCATGTACCTCCTCTTCCATTAGCCATAGTTTCCTTTGATTTTTAAATTGCTAAACCAAGTATTTTACTTTTCAGAAATATTTGTTAGGTACATCTATACATTAGGTATGTCAACTCTGACTTTGCTTGGTTTTTAAGCTTTCCATTAATTAAGTCTGCTTCATTTCATTCATTCCATTGCTATCTCAAGTTGAGAGATTTCTTTTTAAAAAGGTTGGAGTAACTTGTATTTCTAATGCATGTTTCTCAAATATAAGTATAGTTTGCACACATTATAAATAGAAGAACCATTTTTCTTCAGGACTATTTGCATCAGGACTTGATGTTTCTATAGTCTTTCTGATACCTGATTTTTTTAAAATGAAAATTAAATCAAAATGGCTTATTTTGGGATAATGTGAGCCATGTCACATAGGTTTGCTTTGTACAAAAGTCACACATGTTCTCTGCTTAATTGAAGGTGATTCTCCTTAACAGGTGGATTTTCTATTGCTTCAGCCTACAAATTGGGAAAAAAAACAACAGTACATATAGCCCTTGAGTTATGACCACAAAGAAGATAGGAATTTTAGTTGTAAGTTGTTGTGATTATAAGTTGAGGTGTTATGTGATCAGCTTGATTTTACAGCTGTAAACATGTACAATCACGTTTGTTATGCAAATCCTTCTGAATAGGCATTTTTTTGCTCAAACTGGCAAGAAACATTGCAATTCATAGTCATGAAATTGCATGATGTTGCAAATAGTCCTAAATGCAAACCTATAGCTAAGCACTTGAAATTCAATCACATGACCATGGGAGAGGGGTGGCAGTCATATATTCAAGGACTGTTTGTAAGTAGCTTTTTAAAAGTCTGTTGTAATTTTGAACAGTTGTTAAATGTCTAGTTGTAAGTCAAGAACTAGCTGTAGAAAAGTGTCTGAAAACATGACAGGGACTGCACAAACATCTTAACTCAGCTGGGGCTTCCATAACCTCTATATCTATGCAGGGGGTGGGAATGCTATTTCAGTGGGCTAGACACAGAGAAAACATGCTTCTTCAGTCCCACAAGATGGCAACATTTAATTGAGGGGACCTGGAATACACTCTCTCTGCCTGAATGTATTGGGTGGGCAGAAATGATTGGAGACAGGTGATTGTAGCAGTCACTACAATTCTTTCATACATAATGGGTTCATTAGATTTTCTACAAATTCTATCTGTCAGAAGCTTTTGTCTGCATGAACACCTGTGGTGCCTATTTCCAATTAACTTGTCAAGAAAACTTGATAGTACCCCATGCCTACATTTCTGGCTGGTCAGTTGCAAAGGAAAGGCACAAGGTGGAAGTTTAGGGGGAGTTTTCCAACTGATTCTATGTTCCTTTATGCTGCTTTGTTTGAACCTGTCAACTTATTTTTTGGGACATGAGTTTTAACACTTTTTTGAACACTGAACCCGTGTTCAGAAATAGCCCATTTCAACAAGTTCACAAATGGCTAAACTTGCTGTTTGAATATCTTGTTTACATTTGCCCAGTACTAAAGCATCCTAAGTCAATAAGAGTGATTTGGGTTTGATTTTCCTGCTGGCAGTCGATGCTTCATGAGAAGGTGTCAGACCTCTGAAGTAGACCAGATTATGAAGCCAAATGTATGCAGTCTAATACTACTTTTATTGTAAGATTATAATAGTAGAATCCTCTAAGTGTGAATGCATTTCTCCCTTCTCCCTTCTTCTATCTTTGTGAGATCTAAGGAATGTCTCGTCTGAGTAGCTTTGTCTGGTTACATTTTGTCCCAGACTCAAGTTTCCTTTATTTGACATTGTCTTTGCATCAGCTCTTCCTTCTTTCCATTTTAAAAGGAGAAATGCACAAATTACATTCCTTAACTTCTCCTGCGTTATAAGGACAATACCACCTGGCAAATGCTTTATTGCTAATAAAGGTTGCTAGAGAATCAAATTCTGTGTCATCTTGTCAAGAATTAGTGGTTTGCACTTCAGTGTGGGTATCTGGATGTGCCCTAAGAAGAATCAATATTTTCCTCTTTTAACCTGAAGCAAGAATTCATGGCCATATTTTCAAAGTATTACATGAAGTATACCTACAGTACAATTTTGCAAGCAATATCCAGGAAGGTCAGATGTTAAGTTTGGGGACAGTAGGCAAACAAGAAGAATAATGACTTGATATTTCACACATCAATTTTTACCTTGAACATGCTCTGCATGAATTTTCTTAAGATAGAATATGGTGTCTTTCTCCAGGTATAATTATTTTCAAAAATAGCAGGATATTGGAACTAGACAAAACTGAATATCAAAGAGAGCTAAGAAGTGTTCATCCATAACTAATAACACTAAAAAGGTACATGTCTGCAGCACTGTAACAAAAAGGACTTGCAGCAGGTGTTTATGTGCAAAAGCACTGAGCGTTATGGTAACACCTGTGTTTATGGACTGTTTGCCAGGACAATTTCTTCATTTTTAAGAAAGTAGAGACAACCATGGTAGTAGCACAATTGCAGCCTAATACTATCTGTTTCTTATAATAGGATTTTTCAAACTGTTTCAAAATTTGAGGGGGAGACCAAGGACAAAAAAAGGGAAAAAAAGTTAACCTATATGCAGCCAATTTTCTAACAATAGAGTTTTGCCTGTTGAACAGAAATCCCAGGAATTCTTTTAACACATTCTGTGACTTGAAAAAGAGTGAAAAACAATCTTTTATAAGATCCTATTTATTTGTATCATGATTTTTCATTTATTCTCTGTGTAACTTGGTTGACATGTCTCCATTATCAACCATATTTCTGACCCCTAAACTAGCTACCTTATTAGCATTCTAGCATTTCGAAACATTCTAGCATTTTGAAAGTTTGAGGCAATTTTCTAAAATTTCATCTGAACTATATAAGGTCCCACTTGCTTTTATGGGTAGATCTAATGAGCAAACCATAAACTAATCACACTGAATTCACACACCACACCAAACTATACAACTATATTATACTTTAAGCATAACCTAGGTTTGACTCGAGAAGTTTCAGTGTCCTTGTTATCCATTTCTAACTTTTCATGTTCAAGCAATTATAATAAATATATAGTAAATATAGTACGTATTACATCTCCAGTTATTTTTACTCCCAAGTAAGTATCAAAAGTAGGTCTAATGCTTTCATTGTAATTACATAACCTCTAGAAATTATCCCCTTTAAAAGAAGCAACTTTTTGTTGGCAAGGGGAACACAACATAAAGAGCCAGCTCTGAAGATATATGGTACAGCGAATGAGCTTTGTACATTATAATGCATGATAAGAGTATGGGCTCTATTTATACTGCAGCATGTTTAGCACCAGATTGTGAATACCGAAACAATGGCATGTTTTTAACATTTCTGTTCTCTTTGTGATATGTTTTAGGCATTCTGTGTCAAGCAATAAATACTTCTCTTTAGCAGCCTTTCCATAACAGTTCTGGTCCAGCAAATGTTTAGTAAACTGTTCTAAAGGATTATGTTATGCAGGGCTATTCAACACTTTTGATTTGTTTCCATAAAGATGCTCCAGAATGAATGGAAGCACAAATATTACACCTGTCTTGCAAGCAGGTACTGTTTTTGAACCCCAGAACATGGCATGCTTTTTTGGAGTTTGAATCTGAAGCATTTCATAGGTCTAGTATAGATCTAGTATATAACAACATGCATTGAACTACTTTCTGTTGTTATTCTCAAATAGCTCAGAGAGCCACTGTCAATCATTGCAAGATCTTACATTAAACATGAAGAGCCAGTAATTTTTAAGTTCTTTTTAATTCAAAACCAAAATTATATATTTATAGGACTTTTCAGATAAAATTAGATTTACAAGCTGCCGAGCTTTAGACTCTCCATACTTACAATAAATTTTCAGGAGAACATTCTGCTATTTTAATAAATACAAAATAATTGGTAAACTTTCTAGATATAGGTTTGGATACAAATATATATATAGAAATATGTATTTATAATTATTTCATGTTTTGTTTGTTTGCAGGAATAATCAAACTTGGGAAATGGAATCCTCTTCCATTAAGTTATATGACAGATGCACCTGATGCAACAGTAGCTGACATGTTACAAGATGTCTACCATGTTGTGACACTGAAAATTCAATTACAAAGGTGGGCACTATTAAACATCTGCCCTTTTTAAATCCTGAGTTGTTCTGTCAATCGCACTATTACTACTGAGATTAACACATGCTATCTTCATTAATTTCTGAGCTCATTTTGAAGTGGGAAACACAATATAAAGAGGGAATTGCAATTGGCAGCTCTAACTGGGTGATATTTTAGCTAGACATTAGAACACAGGCTAAGGTAGTCAGTCTTTAAAAAGGAATTTTCCACAGGTACAATAATTCTAACATCTGACTAATGTTTTCACATTATACCTGAGAAATAAATAGTTTTTAAAGGTTTTGAGATTTTAACCAGAAATTCAGAAATAAATTTTGGCCTTATGTTGCAATCTGCTGAGGTACAATTGTTGGGAACTTATTCAGCCAGTGATAGGCAACATAAATATTTGCTCAGTTCTGTATTTAGTTATTTATGTTCAAATCTTCCTATATTCTAGATTGCAGCTGGAAGAAATTTCTAAACTGAATATAAAAGAATGACATATAAAATATGAATGTCCTGTTCTTGGTTGTGTTTGGCTTTAAAGAGTGACATAGCTTTTGCATGTAAAGAACAGCTATGTTTGCATGCAACATTCTTCCCCATCTGTCTATTCTCATATTCTATGTCTTTGCAGTTGTTCAAAGCTAGAAGATTTGCCAGCAGAACAGTGGAACCATGCCACAGTCCGCAATGCCTTAAAGGAATTGCTCAAAGAGATGAATCAGAGCACGTTAGCCAAAGAATGCCCTCTCTCCCAGGTCAGTGCCTCTATTGGTAGCAGAGGAACTACAGCACATAAAATGCAATATAGTATGAAAGAATAAATATAGAAAAAAAATCCCTGCAATTATAGTTTTCCTGTGAGTGCAAGATCATTAACAACTATTAAAGAAGAACAAGAAGCTGAAAATTTGAGAGGGATACCATCATGTTTGTGATGCCTGTTCTGCATTTTACCTTTCTTTCTCTATGTTATTACACTATATAGTCAGTCTATTAGATAAAGCTATCAATGTTTAGTATATTCCAAGATACAAAAACCCAAATGTTTCAAGCATCCAAAAATGAATAAAAAGTGCAAGTTAGTTCTGTTACAGGTTTATAAATCAAAATTCAATTGCAGGTACATTTTTGCTTATATTTCTTGATTTAGCAAGCTAATACAGAAAACACTATTATTTCAATGTTAAAATAAAAATAAAAAGGTCATTTGTCAGCATTTTAAGGATTAGCAAATAAGGTATTTTGAGATACCTTTTTTTATGTCTCTCTTATTGAACATTGCGCATAATGTTTGAGGAATGTTACATTTTTTGATGTTTTCTTTAGAATGGTGAAACTCAAAGAAGAAAAATACAGTGGAGATGTTCTTGAGTAGGACCATGCAAAGCATTTGAAGGAGATGCTTCACAATGCATATTAGTATGAAAAAACACCATTCTTTAAATTTGCAAGGCTTATGCTTCAAAAGCTGTTCTCAGTTATCTGTGTGTGCACAAACAACATTTCCAAAGAACCCACTATAAAGTGAAATGACCATGCATACATAAGTGTATGAGATGATGAGGAACTCTTTTCTAGGACTTGTGCAATTTGTGCAAAAGACACAACTTCTATAAGAATTCTGAGAGAAATGCTTCATTCACACTAATGTATGTTTTCACATATTTTGTTCAAAAACTTTACACAATCCTATTGTTAAACAATTTAGGATTGCTTAGGCTGGTTCTTCTCAAACAATGGGCCTTGGGAGTACTTCAGAATAAAATGTTTACTTTTTTTTTTCTGTTTCCAAGGGCTTTTCCCTCTCATTGGATCAACAGCACATCATATCCGAGAGACACATTCCCTTTCTATTTAACATATTCAGTTCAAATGCATATTTATTTAATCAATTTGCCTATGGTCCATTAAAACATTATAAACAAAGAAAAATACACATTGTGCTTCTGAGGACATATGAGAATAGATTTAGGCTATCCATCCCTACATTGTTGGCAGTAACAACAGATAATAATATAAGAATACTGTAGAATCCCTCCAAAACTTCTCCTAGTCTAGCATTCTATATAACATAGTTTTCAACTGGGGACATTTGGACAGCCTATAAGTATAGACAACAGACCAATAGCTATTTTGCATTGTAAACACTCTTAACAACTGATAATCAGTAACTAATATACAGTCATCAAGACTGGCAGCCATTGATAGCAGGTATTTCATTAATCTCTTTAGTCTCTCCCTAAAGTTGTATAAACTGGTATATATCACCACCCCAGAAAATAGGAAAAATCTGTAATTTAAGTGTGTGTTGTATAAAAGTACATTTTATTCCTTATCATTTAGTTTTATTTCATTGGATGACGCAACATTCTAAGGCAACAGAAACTTGCATTTTCTATACTTTGCATAGTTTTATGTACCTTTATGTAGTTTCTCCTTTTACCTGCCTTTGCTCTAAACCAGGGGTCGCCAACCTTTTGGACTTCAGGGATCACCAAACTCATGATTTTAAATCCCGGGGACCACTAATACGAATTTTGACTGACAGTGGCTTGCTGACGTTGGTGGTGGTGGTGGTGGGAGAGAGAGAGAGAGAGAGAGAGAGAGAGAGAGAGAGATTTGATCTAACCTCCCTCCCTCCCTCCCTCCCTCTCTCTCTCTCTCTATCTCTCTCTCTCTCACACACACACACACACACAGAGGCAGGGGTGGAATTCAAATTTTTTAACAACTGGTTCTGTGGGCATGGCCTAATTTGTGGGTGTGGCTTGGTGGTCATGTGACTGGCTGGGCATGGCTTGTATGTAAATATTATAAATATTTATATAAATATTGAATTTTTTTATTAAAAAAGAGCAACTTTTACCCAAAATCAGGCAAAGCAGGCAGGCAGATTGCGTTGCTCACATAATCACAGAGATTCAGAGATCTGGGAGATCGGCTACCTGAGCCTGTCACATAAAATTTGCTTGCAAGCAAACCCATAAAATTTGCTAGCAAGAAAACTCACAAAATTAACTCACAGCACATCATGTATGTAAATATTGATTTTTTTTTATAAAAAGCAACTTTTATCCAAACTCAGGAAGGCAGATTGAGTTGCTCACAGAATCACAGATTCATTCAGAGATCTGTCTTTCTGCCATTGACTAGCTGAGTCTGTCACATAAAATTTGCTTGCAAGCAAACTCACAAAATTAACTCACAACACACCATGTATGTAAATATTGATTTTTTAATTAAAAAAAGAGCAACTTTTACTCAAAAGCTGGCAAAGCAGGCAGGCAGATTGAGTTGCTCACAGAATTACAGATTTACTTAGAGGTCTGTGTTTCTGCCATCAGCTAGCTGAGTCTGCACTGCTTCAGTCCTAAGGAAGGTTCGGCTTTGCTTAAAAGCAGAGCCAAAGATCTAAAGATTAGCTAGAAAGCAAGAAATCCAATGATTTCCTGCTTTCTTGCTAATCTAAATCTCCCAGCACAGCAGAACAGCTGATGGTCGGGAAAAGGAAAAATAGTAACTTAGCAGGGAAATTTGCCAAGTAAGGAGTGAGTGGGCGGGGAGGGCAGACCATGTGGGTGGTGCAGCCTTGTGTTCCTGAGCAGCCTGGATTAATTGCTTTGGGGGTGTGTGCTCTGGGGGTGACATTTCTCTGCAGACCACCAAAACTTTCTCGCGGCCCATCGGTTGGTAACCACTGCTCTAAATCATAGTTTAAATTTGGTTGGTTTCTAGATCTGTGGACCTCAACTCCAAGAATTTCTGCATTAGTTTGACTATTACTGAAAATTCTGGAAATTAATATCTGCATATGGAAGTTCCTTAAGTCAAAAAATACTGATAAACATTATCTTCCTTGCAGGCATGCTGCTGAGTGCTATAACCTATCAATAATTTCAGTTGTTCTTTTCTTTAGTTTGAGTAAATGTGCAACATCCTTGTATAGTGATTTACAGTGACTCTGACTGATCAAAACATGACATGATATTCTAGATGTGATCATAACAAAATTATGGAAAGATATGACTTACAGTTTTATCTCCATTTCTTCTCTCTGAATTATTTCAAATTGTGCCTTTTTATTTGGCAATTGCACTTTGGAGATCTATTTTCAAAATTAACTTTTTGTTCTTAATTTTTAAATTATACAAAAAGCAAAATACAGTTTCTTAAAATTGTAATGGGAAGTTTGAACAATATAAATTTATTGGAGGCTTAATTATGTGCTAAAATTTGAATTAAAATAGTTTTACTTGCCAAAAAGAAAGGTTTATCTTTGGCATAGTGAAATAAGTTGAATTATTAAAAGTTAAAATTGGAATTTTAAATGGTGTGAAACTTCATATCTATCTGGAGACTACCTTTAATTCTCACATTAAATTTGTTCTTTCTTGCTATCTTCATTAAGGTCATCAAACAATACTGCTCCAGCAACAAAATATTTGAAAAATATATTGCTGTATTGAAACCTTTGAACTAAGCCAGTTATTTTGTTTATCAATTAATAAAATTTCATATTTGATTGCATGAACATTTTTGCTATATTTTTTCAATCAAAACTTTCTGAATCAATAGATTGTTTAATGTCAATTTTTAATACAGTCAAAGATACCTTTAAAAATGCCTTGGAAAGAGTAAATGTTACTCATCAGTTAATAACTGTAGTTATATAATCATCAGTTATAACTGTATGTGTAATCATTTTTATCAAAAATTCAGTTCTTTGTTTTTTTACAAGATTATCTATTTTGCCAGATAGATAATCGTTATTTTTTATTATCAGTTCTTTATAGAACTTAATGTTGTTTTAGGCAAATTGTTGCTAAAAGGGGTTTTTTAATTCAGTGTTGGAATTCAAAATTTTTTAGTACTGGTTCTGTGAGCATAGCTTAGTGGGCATGGCATGGCTTGGTGGGCGTGGCTTGGTGGGCGTGGCAGGGGAAGGATACTGCAAAATCTCCATTCCCTTCCCACCCCACTAACCTGCTTTCCAGCTCTGTTCTCCTGTGCAGGGCAACAAAAGAAGACCCAGCCAATCAGTTGAGACTTGGGAGGCAGAGAATAGATGGGGGTGGGGGCCAGTCAGGGGTGGCATTTGCCAGTTCTCCAAACTACTCAAAATTTCCACTACCAATTCTCCAGAACTGGTCAGAACCTGCTGAATACCACCTCTGGTTTTAATATACGATTTAACTTGTTTTTTCCTTAACAAAAAAGAGACAGATCTTCAAGGAAAGTTTATAATTTAATTAATTAACAAATTCATGCTTTTAAATACAAAAGATTCACTGTTTAATCCTAGCATCTGTATGTAAGAGTCCTGTCTAAATTGAAAGTGATTGCACATCCATGTTAACAGTAGTAAAGTAAATGAGAAAAAATCAGCAAAAACCTGGTAGCAGGTTTGCTGACTATCACATTTATTAAAATGCATAAGGATTAATTAGCTCAGTTCAGAAGTTAAGACAGCAAAGGTAGATTTTCTGTGTCTGCTCTGTGTCTGCTTAGTTCTGGGATTTCCCTGCCCTGCTGAAATAAAATGCTATAACATCTAGCTGCCATTCCACCATTGTAGCAAAAGAAGAATATGGGAAAGGATTAGTTACTACTTAGCTTCTGCATTTTGTACTTTCCCAGAGGCAGTGCTAGCAAGCTGAAAAGTAGGTGAAGATCTAGCAGAGAACTGCACAGCAGGAGGCAAAAATGGCAGCCATTTAGACATCCTCATTGGGGTTTTGTCTCTGCGTGCAAAGCTAATCAATGTTCTATTCTTCTAAAGGATGCCTCTGATAAACATACCCTTAAATAGCATGGTTGGGATTTTGTTACATAACATTTAAAAGTTGCCATTCTGCCATGTATGGAACCTATTTTAGTATTCTTAAGGAGTTATAATTTATTAATTTAGTTTTTAAATAATAATTTTTAAAATAATTTATTTTCTTCTGGTTTGCTCTACTATACATTTTGAGATATGTGAATAGATGTAATGCAAAATCATTCAATAATTTGTTTAACCCAGGGGTGGAATTCTACCTAGTGGGTTGTTATGATTCTGCACAGTTCGGAGAACCGGCAAATCGTGCCCCTGGCTGGCCTGCCCCTCTCTGCTCGCCCCTCCCCTCCCCACCCAGTCAGTCCTTATCATGTTTTTTGCCTTCCTGGGCCCCAGGAAAGCTTCCTGGGAGCAAAACACCCCCAGAAAGCTTCCCTAAGGCCCAGGAGGCCCAAAAAGGGAGCTCAGGGAGGTGCTGCATGCTACCTGTATCTGATAGTCTCTGAAAATGTCCATCCCTGTTTTAAATAAAACTTTATAAAACTGTGTACCAAAGCAGTAGGATCAACATGTTCCCAATAAAAATGGCACATGTCTTCTCTCTATTTGTCATACACAAGGCACAATGTGTCAATAAAGGTGAGACTATGATATACCTTTATGGGTAGGGAAGAAGAAGAGGAAGAAGAGAAGCAAGATAGGACATAATCTTTTCAGCAAATGATGCAATCAGTAATATTCTAAACATTCAGGAGTCTAGCATTATATTATGTTATATTAGTTCTTAAATATTTTCCAAAGGGCCCACTGACAAGTATTGAGAAAGAAAAACAGATAGATAGATAGATAGATAGATAGATAGATAGATAGATAGATCATAGGTGGAATAATAGCTGTTTAATAGTAGTACTAATTATTTTGTTTTAGTTGGTTTAGTTTAGTAATTATATATCTGCTTACTACCAATTTATTTGTTGTAGTTCATATCATGCAAAAAATTGAATGCTTTAGATAAGCTGCCTGTTATCATAATTTGACTATTTTTTAACAAAATCCCTTTTCCCAAATCAGTTTTAAGAAAAATATTGTACCAAATGTGAAATATCATTACATCTCCCTTGTGATTAATATATTATTGACAGCAGCAAATTACAAAATTGTCTCCTAGGAAAGAAACTGCAGATTAAATGCTGTTGTTTATTAGTGTGCTTGCAGTGCATCAAATATTCCTCTGCAAAAGAATAACCGGCAGTATCACAGGGAGTTTTTCCTCTACCTTTTGTTTGAACACATACTTTCATTTTCTTTACACATACTGATTCATGGTGCCATTTAAAAGGAAGTGTAATCACATGGCTTAATTTAAAATTCCACTGATTTATCTATTCTCCTTTTAGATGTTGTTGATAAAGGAAAAATAGTTGAAAATGGTTTTTCTGAAGAATGATATTATGAAAGATATCTTTTAAGCTAAGCAGTCTATAAATTACTGTTATGATATTCTAGATATATTTCCTTCCTATGTCAAGTGACTTTTTAATAGTTTTTCTACATTTTGGAGAAATTTGTAATTTTATTTGCTTGGCTTGAAAATTATGGACACTTACCATAAATTATGGACAAAATTATAACACTTACCTGTGTTATAATTCATAACATTTATTCCACTTCCAGCCTTGATACAAGTTTTAATTTCAGCTACTATAGGTTCATAATCAGAATATATCTGGATCAGTTTCTGATATACTGTATAGAAATGTATATATATTTGAGAGATTTGTAAACATATACTCTCATCTATTTATATGTATTGAACATTAATTTTTTTTTAAAGTAGCTATTCATAGGTAAAGTAACAGGGCATGAAGATCAAGGTTTCATTACAATGATTAAATAGCATTATTACAACATCATTAAGACATGAAGGTTAGATAACTTTTTTCTAGTTTGCTATGGCTAATGTAATTGACTCATATAAAATAGAAAGCAGATGAGTCAAATTTTACTGTTTAATTAAATAATATAAAATAATATTAGCAAACATAAGCCTTATAAACCTTATGAGCTTCATTAACCAAACTATTTTTTGCCTTTTACTTTGGAAGTCAATCAGATTGTAGTTACTGGGTCATAGATCAAGGAAATGGGAATGAAAAGATTGGTTACTCCATTATACTCATTTTGCTATTAAAACTATTTATCACCTGCTATATCTGAGAAAAGAGGAAGATAGACTAACAAATATTTATGTCACCGTTATTATGTTGTATTTCAAGTACACTCTGAAATGATTAAGTCTTGACAATGGAGAATAGATTGGAAACAACTGAATGTAGAAATCAGGGAGATAATGATAGTTATGATCAAGTTATAGTGACAATGTTAACCTTGTAGTCAAACATTATAGCCATTATAGTTTACCAATAAATAATGAAAATAATTGTTTTAGGCCAGAGGTGGTATTCACCAGGTTCTGACCAGTTCTGGAGAACCGGTAGTGGAAATTTTGAGTAGTTTGGAGAACCCGCAAATACCATCTGTGACTGGCCCCGCTCCCATCTATTCTCTGCCTCCCAAGTCCCAGCTGATCAGCTGGGTCTACTTTTGTTGCCCTGCACAGGAGAACAGAGCTGGAAAGCAGGTTAGTGGGGTGGAGAGGGAATGGAATTTTTTAGTAACCTCCCTGGAGTGGGGCGGGAATGGAGATTTTACAGTATCCTTCCCCTGCCACACCCACCAAGCCATGCCCACCAAGCCACACCACGCCCACCAAGCTACGCCCAGAGAACCAGTAGTAAAAAAAAATTGAATCCCACCAGTGTTTTGGTTTAGGAAGGCCCACTTTTCCACTTTACTCAAGGTAGGCAGACTTCCAGTCTAAGGTATGGGCAAATTAGCAGGATTCTTGTTTAAACTTTCAGGAGTGAAATTTATGAAAATGAAACTGATAAAATGCTTGTCAGTTGAAAGTTTTTTTAAAAAAAGAAATTTCTTGCAAGTGTGATCAGTCAAGTTTTTACACATCACTATGTTTTGCTAGAGCTTTTCCCATCTTCTAAACCATAATTTAAGTCTGGAATGGAGAACATATGTTTGTCTAGAACTACAATTTTAAAATTGTAGAACTACAATTTTTATTAACTCTCATCACTGGCCATGCCTTTAGGATTGCTGGGAATTGTAGTTCAGCAATTCCTGGATAAGACTTAAGTTCCACACTCTTGGTCTAATTAGGAGTTGGCAACTTGTAACTGTGTGGCTAGAGTCAGCAATTTCCCATGCTGCAATTTTGAATGTAAAGGTTTTTTTCGTGTTAATTTGTGGTTTGGAGGAACTGAAGGGTGAAATGGTGCATTGTCTTAAGCTTGCAGAAGCTTAAGACAGACGTAACAATCCTTAAAACCTTGAACATTCTCAGTTGATCCATATTGTCTTTTATTTATGGGCAGAGGGCTAAAGTACAAAATGAGTGCCTGAAAAAAAAGTGATATATAGAATACAGTATGTTGTTTAGACAAGTTCTAATAAGAGTTTAGAATTGATTGCTCTATCAAATGCATACTATCCTTTCAAAGAATGTAATTATGCTTTCTTTCTCCATCTTTTCACACTCTTCTCTTCCACTCTCTTTTTTTCCAAATCCTGTTAACGTTTGTACCATAAGTAATGGGTCAGCAGGCACAATTCTACCCACCCCTAATGTCTATATTTATTATATGAGCTTGGGTGAGTTTGTGAACATGTCACAGTTTTAGAAAAACCTACCTCATGTTATTACTGGGAAATCTTAAATTTGACATAGTTTAGAAATGATATAGGACATTTTACCACCAGTTATAAACATTAGTTATAAACTGAATATTTTTCCATTTATATCCTCTGCTATGCATAAAGACTTAGACTTTCTCACTTTTAACTCTAGATAGGTTTGATTCCCTGGCTAAATGTGCAACAATTATGTTACAGTGTTTTTGGAATCTTAAACACCATCAAATACCACTTTGGGGCAGAGAGTTAAAGAAACAATAAACTAAATTGTTGTGATCACACTCTATGGCTGTAGAAATGCTCCTTGGAAGATGGTAATGTGCAGGATAGAGTAAAGATTTTTTTTTCTTGAGCTTTGAAGGGAGAGTGTTCACAGTTGTGCTGAGCATCAAAAAAATCAAGAAATCTAGGCAGTTCAAATGAATATAAAGGTTTATTGCAAGCTTAAGCTGTTTACAAGAATATGAACCACTAATGGTTAAAACAAATAGATAAGAATCAATGGTGAGCTGCTCTTGTGGGCATAAAGGGACTTAAGACTGATGATGTGTTTGACCTCTCCCTCTAGCTCAACCTGTTCATTTCCTACTGGATAAAACCCATTAAAAATTTTTAAGGGTACCATTTCAACTTGTTCCAAGGGTACATAAATGAGAAGTGATTGGAAATCTCAATATCTTTTTTTAATTTTTACAGTATTTTATGAATACTTGAATCAGGACCATGGTACATGAGAACAGAAATCAGGCATTTATTTTCATGCTCTTCTATTACTTAAACTGCTTGAGATGCAGGTTAAGAAACAATACAGAGTATACCACATAAATAATCAAATCAAAATAACCCCCTAACTGTTATTTCTCTTGATTTTTGAAATTTAATTAAAAATGAATAAAAATGACAATAAGCAAAGAAGCAAGAACAGTCGGAGATTTCCCATCCCTCAGATGCTTTTTGCAGTTCTGCATTTGCAGAACTTTCATAGCATATTTATGTGATACTAAATCTTTTAAACTACTTGTTTTGTTAGCCTTTTTGAGCATGCTCTTTCCTACTCCAAAATTCACACATTACCTTCTGAAGCTAGACTCCATAAAGAATAAGGAAAAGTATAATTAATAAAAAAAATACACTGAATCAGAGCAATGCAGCAGCAAAAAGAAGAGCTATATTTATCATAGCATATCCTATGACATTTAATTCAAAGTCTGTGCTAGATAGAAAAAGATTCGGCCACTAATGTCTATTTTCAGGGGTTAAAAATAAAAATACAACCGTTAAATATAAGTTAGACCTGCTTAATTTGACATGTAATATTTTTAGTTTCTTCTGCTTGGAATAGTATAGCAATTTATTTCCTATGTGAATTTTCACAAAAAGATTAAAGACATGTTTCTATAAATATTATTTATATTTGCTTAGCTGTTGTTCTGAAGCAAGTAGCACAAATATTCCTAGATTTCTGGCTGTGTGGTCCTTGTTGCAGTTGGAAGCAGAATAGAAACATCTGAAAACCATTATTTGGATTATACATGCTAAAGTATCTAATCTTACCTTTAGGATCTGGTTCCTAAATCACGGTTCTTCTCACCCTTTGTATTCCCCAATGTGACACAGCTTCTAACATACTTGAAGCATAAAGATTCTTTTGACAATACCCAATATAAATTAAAGTGACAACTGGGAGTCATATAGATTTGCCACAAAATTAATAGGAAAAGCAAATTTCTCCAGTTATATAAAAGGAAAATGAAACTAGTTGTAGGATCTATACAATATTTTTTGTATGTGAATACATTTTTAATGTTTATTTTTGTCACTTAAGAATGAATGAATGATACATTTTCAACTATATTACTATTTTTTGGCGGGGGGAGGAAGAATTTTGATTATTTTCTATTTAGAATTTGTTTATTTCTCTTTTTTCTTGTTTCAGAGTATGATATCATCCATTGTAAATAGCACGTATTATGCAAATGTGTCAGCTACTAAGTGCCAGGAATTTGGAAGATGGTATAAAAAGTACAAGAAAATTAAAGGTAAATTGATTTTAATTATCATTCAATGCCAAATCTTTTAACAGATCGTGAATACTTGAAATCTGTTATTCTAAAATGATCAAGAGGTGTTTACAAAGGCTAGTTTATATAGTGTCATCAATATTTTCCCAGATATAAAGATCTACTTTGGTTGAAGCAGTTTCTCTATGATCTTCAACAATTTTTATAAGTATTGTATCTTAAAGTAAAGAAAAGAATATTTCAAAAGTGCTTTTTATATATGTACAGTGAAAATGTAATCAAAGGCACTAAATAGCTTCAAGGCCGTTTACGGATCATTGTTACTTGTAAGACAAAAAGGGGGAGCATTTTTACTACATTTGGCTGTGGTGTAAAAGCACCTTCAAACATTAAAAATCTCTTCCTGGAGTCCCAGAATTGCTATTGCAACCACCAAGTATTTCTATTGTATTATGCTTTTCTACTTCCTCTCTTCATTCAGTTTTAAAGCTTTTCTTTTTCTCTCATCCCTCATCATTTTTTTAAAATAAGCGTACAGTTAATTGTTAAGTATAGAAAAGCAGAATAAGACCTTGATTTGAATTAGGAGGTCAAGGATCTAAGCCCAAAGAGTTTTCTGGATAACTGTATGATGCTGCTTTTTGAACATTTTGAGTTTAAAACTCATTGGAAATGTGTGTGCATGTATATGTATGCATGAGGGGCAATGAAAGGTTACAGCCTGTGTGAAATAAACACAGGCTGCTTTAACACAGTTCATATAGTGTTGATTCTTCAGGTACAACAAATGGGAGGAAAACAGCAATGAAAAATAGGTATACTTACTGAAAAATAAACAGAACCAAACTTTATCATCATCATCATCTTTAAGAGTTTTTGTTATATTTTGTTTTATATTGTCTCATTTATAGTTTTTATAAATGAGAATTTGCTTTATAAGTAAGATGAAAGGTTCAATTTCAGAAACTATTTTAGTGTATTCCTGTTAATTTAAAAATAAGGGTTAAATTACTATGAATTTGGTCAGCAAGATCAGCCATCATTCAAGGTCAATCCAGTTGAAGCAACCACTGTTGCACACATATATCTTAATTTTTGTTACATTAAACTAATTGTAAAAAAGCTATTCTAATTTAATATTGCAAATGGAAAATGATGAAGAGCTTCAGAATCATTTTATTGGCTTTTCAGTTGAACATAATCTGCTCTGTGAAATGTGTTTCTGATTTATCCACTAATGTCTCTTTTAATAAAGCAGTGGGAACTAACTGGTTCCTTCTTAATCAAAACCATGATTTCCTAAACATAAGCTATGAGATTCTGTTACAAGTTGCCACATACAGTTCTCTTTGGTCAATCCTTTCCCCTCCTGTTTTGTTGAACTAAACAAACAGTAAAAATAATTATACTTACAGAAAGATCAAAGTAAATATGACTAATGCATAGCAAAAAATTTTAAAAACTTTCTGAAAGAAAAAAAGCATTAGGTTGCAGAACATATATTTAATGTTTAAACAAATATGAGAAACTGAACAATCAATAATTTGATATCATTAGCAACAGATGTAAAAGTTATATGCAAAGAGCGCTTGAAATAAACAGCTTATAGTTGTGGAATCCATTACATATTCAACATTGCTATTATGCTTAGCTCATATCAACTTTTTTCTTTATATCAATCAGACTTGCATTTTATATTGGTGAGATCTACATCTATTGACAGACAAGCTTCTGAAAATTGATTGCAGTCCATTAAAACTGATACTAGAAAAAAATCATATAGACTATATCATTTTTGCTCCCTTGTAATCCTCTTATCGTTTTGTCCTCCTTTTCCCTTTCATAATTTGTATTTGAAATTTTATATTATACGTTTATAAGGAAGATTTATCTTAGCAATTCATAGAACTTTATAATAATAATTATGATTACAATAATTATTAATAATAAACATAGTAAGAATAATAGTAAAAATTGCACCATATACGAGGCAGAGGAGTGTATATAGAAAAAATTAAGAATGCAATCTTATTCATGTAGGTTTTCATTCATAACATAGATCAATTTTACAATTGCTGGGAAGCATCCAGCCTGGCAGGGAGGAGGGATCAAGTGCAGAATTAGCCTGGAGTCACTGTGCACCCACAAAAGGGATAGGATCAATCTCCCCACTACCAATTTCCTTGGAACTTTATCTAATTGTTCCAAAGAGTAGGCTGCGACACTGGGGTGATTCCTTATTATAGGCAGAGCATAATAAAGTAATTACCTTGAACTCTGCATGTTGTTTGCACCTGACCATAAACCAATTGAAACTGCACTTTGAGGGGTGAAATTAATACAGACCCATAAATATGTGCTCTGTAAATTGCTTGCATGGGGTGTGCCATAATTTTTTTTCTACCATGTATAGGATACACAACATTCAAGAAAAAGTGTTGCTTTATTTTAATTTGTAGCTGATCAAATTTAGTATGTCACTGAGATATATTCACAATAGTATTTTAAGTAACTTGACAGGCACTCAAATGGCTAGGTGTGGATGATGAAAAGTTTATATATTATCAGTTCAGATCATTTTGATGCCTTTTATAATTTATTTATTTTTATTATTTATTAAACAAATTACATGGCTGCCCCCCTCACAGAAAGTAACTTTGGGTGCTGTACAGCAATAACTGTTTTTATAGGATACAAAAAGTATCCTTTGTTTAGTAAAAAAAGAACAAAGTAAAAAAGAAAACTAATGAAAGAGAAAAGAAGAAAAAACAATACAACAAGATTTTCAATGAAGGATGACGGCTATATCAAATCAAATCTTTATTATGGGCATAATGTAAAGCATATTTCATTGTAATCATCCACACATAACCCAAATCTATAAGCAACTCCTTCTGAAATTTCAACAACATCTATTTTATAACTTTAAAAGCTTATGTAAATGTGACCCATTGCATATAATAATAAGGACTTAAGTGGTATGGGCTGTAAAAAGCCAGATGACCACTACAGCAAAGAGCTTTTCCTGTCACTGATCCTATTTAGTGGTTGTTTGGTTTTTTGAAGTAAAGATCTGATAGTCCTACAGTAATAGTTCTAATTCTGATCTGTTTATAAAGTTCTATACTGTAGGCTATATTCAATGTTGTGAAATGCAGCATGCTATACATCTCTTTGGGGTATGGAAAGAAGGGAAAATAAATTCTTCCAATATTTCTTTCAAAAGACAATGCAATAAAATTTGCTTCCATGGTTTGCAGAAGATTCAAATTTAGTGTTAGGTGGAACTAGAACTCAAGTCTCCCAGATCCTAGCCTGATGCCTTAACCACTACACCAAACTGGCTCTCCACGGCAATATTAATAGGCTTAAAAACTAACTGTAATCCTGAATTTTGGGTGATCAGTGCTTTATGAGGCAACTCTATTTGTCATGAAAACTGATTCTTGAGTTCCCATTAGTGGGTGGCTATTGTGTTCATATTGCATTTGTAAGCTTTTTATATATATCTGCTTAGCCATTTCTGAAATAGAATTCTGGAGAAGGTGAGCCTTTGATCTAATTCAGAACTTGATCTTGTGTTCTTAAAAATTACAACTACTTTCTAAATGATTTCATATTAATGAAGTTGTATAGAAGTTATAGCAATCTTCATATGAGTTCTAGGTAATAAGATTTACTGGAGAATTATTTGAGTGATATGTACTATTTTGAAAATAGATTTTCAACAGATTTGCAGGAATTCATTTTAGGAAGCATTTCATGCCTGCCAAATACTATAGTGGAACTGCCCTTTTGGACACATAAATCACAGATGAGCAAATACAGTTTTCCTGGTCAGAGACCAGACAGTAAATAACACTGATAGTTGGTTGGGGTAAACATGAAGTTAAGTGTTGACTGGAAATGAGATTTCTGAAATTACGTCTTTGCTCAAAATTGGGTTAAGTGAATTTTGATGAAAAGAAATAAGTAATTAAGATAATCACAGTTTTTAAATGAATTACCCACATGAAAAGCACCTCCCATGCTCTAGAATAGTTCTAGGAAGTCAAGACTGGTAATTAGAGAGTTGCTTGACAATGAGAGGGGCGGCATATAAATTTAATAATAAATAAAATAATTTATACTGTGTATCTTTATCTATTGCCTTCTAGAGGCTTGTAATGGTATTGTAATTTTGTTTTTCCCAAATGTGATGAAAACTAGCTATAGTACCAGGTAAAGCATATAGTATATATGCTTTTCCTGGTACTGCTATTCTGCATTGTTTAGCAACGACAATATTAATATTATTCTTATAGGATTATATAGATTTGAATCTGTATAGAAGCTTGGCAAAAACAATTTCACATTTATTTAGAATTTTTCAAACCTTTAGGTATAGTTGCTTCCACTATCACTTGAATAGGTACTTTTTATTTTTTAAAAATAAGAATATATTGGTGGTGGAGAAGGCAAGAAGACCCAAAATTTATGATTTTGTCCTGTTATACCCCGTTTTGAGTTGACCAGGCTATGCAAAGCAAAAATAAAATAAAATAAAGCAAAACAATAAATGAAAAGTTTAAATTGGTTAAGATTTATAAATAGATGCAAATGTTTGCTTCTTGAATTTGCTGTTGAAAGAAGCCAAAGTATTTAAAATATTCTGTCGTATTGTATTGATAAGATAAACATTTCAAAACTGGGTATCTACAATTCATTGAAGATTTACATAATTACTTGAATGGTATATGCTAACAAAGGCTTATTTAAGAAAGTCTCTTACAATATTTGTTTATTTTTTATTTGATTCAAATTTCCCTTTAATGACTCTTTAATGCTCTGAGTGGCTTACAGTTAAAAATAGTAGTTGAATATACACTGAAGTAGTGAATGTGCATTGAAGTTCTAAACAAAAAAAAGGGGCATATATCCCATAACTCATTTGGGGGATATGAATTTGACCCTGTGGGTCTGCTGAAGAGACATAGTGTTTACACAGCAGTGATTTGGCTTCACATATGTCATGGGAGAAAGAATACAAGTGATTTCAAGTGTTTCAAGTGTTTACAAAGACATGGTATGGGAATTGATGATATTATAAACAACAACAAATAAAAAGGCAAGACAGTATCAGCCACGTTCTTTTTTCTGCATATAGTTACACACACACGCACTCACATAAACACACAATGTAAGTTTATGGAATGGAAGAACTAAAGGTCTTTGCGTATGCAAATGGACATGTAAATTATACGATATAATATTTTGATTGTTTCTGCACAATGAAATTCAGAAAGTATTGAAGATTTATAAGCAATGTGTCAGTAGTTAAAATATTAGAGTAGAATTGAGTAAACCCAACTTCAAATCCACCATCATAAATAAAATAAATCCTAATTGAATGTAAATATTTGGGGACTTAATCTTTGAGTTTACCAGTGCAACAATAAAATATTAGCACAATTGTTTGATGCTTGGTTTGGAGGCTGACCCAATGTAATGGACTTGGATTCTTGAAATTCATGTAACCCTTACTACATGTCAGATTTACAAAGGATAAACATTATTAGTTTAATTTAGTGTAGAATACTGTACCACTATAGAGTTGGCACTAAAGTGAAAACAACTTAATACAACTCTATATCTTTTCACTTGCAATCCTTGATATCATTTCAAATTAAGATGAAGGTATATATTTATTATTTATTTTAACAGTGGAACGAGTTGAAAGAGACAACCTGTCAGAATATTGTGTTCTTGGTCAACGTCCCATGCACTTACCGAATATCAACCAGCTGGCAAGTTTGGGCAAAACAAATGAACAGTCTCCTCATGGTCAAATTCATCACAGTACTCCAATCAGAAACCAAGTGCCAACGTTACAACCAATCATGAGCCCTGGTCTTCTTACACCTCAACTCAGCCCACAGCTTGTAAGGCAGCAAATAGCAATGGCCCATTTGATAAACCAACAGATTGCAGTAAGTCGGCTCTTGGCTCATCAGCATCCACAAGCAATTAACCAACAGTTTCTAAATCATCCACCTATCCCTAGAACAATCAAACCAGAACCAACAAATTCATCAGTGGAAGTATCTCCAGATATCTACCAGCAAGTCAGGGATGAGCTGAAAAGGGCCAGTGTCTCCCAGGCGGTCTTTGCAAGAGTGGCTTTCAATCGCACACAGGTATCATATTTTATTTATTTAACTGAAGCATTTTATTCCATTATTCTGTTAAAAAGGCTCTTTAAAAAGAACCTCAAAAAGACAATCTCTCTCATCAGGTTTTTCACTTTAAATGAAATGAAACAAATGGAAAGTAAAGGAAGAAGATACTTCTCAGCAATTTTATTCCATTTCCTCACTCCACTTTGCAAAATTGGAACAATGCATTAAAACCCCAACTATTGTCGAACATTTCACAAGACTATGATATAGTGCCTTCTTATCCTAAAATAAAACGTGTATTTTTATGCTATAGAAACTGGATCCAAATGATTGAGGAAAGATGGAAGAGATTGCTTAGATTTCTTTCTTTCATCTTCCTTTAGAAACTGATAGAAAAACAATGATCCCAGAAATAATTTTTGAACTTAATTTGTTAAATTCTTAATACAACTAGAGAATCAGACTGTGGTGACCTTATCATTATCTACTTAGGGTATTCAGTTGATTTTTTTGTCATTTGAAATTTATTGACCTATTAATTTTGTAATAGTTTCCTGCCAAATGAATAAATTTTAAGAAAAACATTATGGCTATTTATTTCCTAAAATTCAAACTAGATTATTATTCATCACATTATGTTGGTTAGATTTAATAATTCCTAATACTTTTTCCTCTGGTCCATTAAAGTTCAAAATCAACTTTTGCTTTAAAGACAAAATGTCTCCTTTTTTCTGCTTGATGAAAAGTAGGCTGCATGAGTATATTTAAGGTGGAAGTAAACAAACAAACAGGAAAATTACATCCTGTAATTTACTTCTACTACTTTTAGTTCTGACTATGCACAGAAGCATATTTAACTTTGTTTTTTTAAAACAATATCGCAAGAATGCATGAACTATAAATTTTTTGTGATTACTTTCTCAGCAGTACCTTTTTAATTATGAAGCATTTTGGGCAGCCAGTAACGTTGTTTGCTACATAGACAATAATGAGAATCATATTGTCTCATATTGAGAATCATAATATCAGATGGTATTATCATTATGGTGCATATAAGCACCATAATACCCATGCGCTCATTCATGAATTAATTCCATAGAACCTGAAAATTAGAAAAAAAATTAAATGGCTGAAATCCTCTCATTTTAGTATCATGAGTTTCTCAGTTCACTGATTTTGGAACTTAATTTGGCCTTGTGAACTTCTTATTTCATGTTTTGACTGAATGTTTTCCATAATTATTATACAATTGCTTTATTATTATTGCCCATTGTGAGGAAAGCAGTATATATAATAATGTAATAGTAATATGAAATATTTTGCGTCCTGTGATTAAATTATACATAATATATTAATATGTAATAGCTGCTTTGCTAAGAAAAGTAACTCTGGTAAGATTACTTTCTTTTTATCTCCTAGATTTTCAAGTATATGGATGCAATAATTTAAATGTGCATGGAATTATGTATTTTTTCAGATGAAGCTGTTATTCTACCACTGCCCTGACTATAACCAGGAGCTTATTGGGGGGGCGGGGGGTGGGGGGTAGATATCACTGTCTTCTTTTTGTAGTCTTCCTGCATTTTCCCCTTCATTTTTTTCTTTCGTCAAAAAATTTGTAAAGAGGAATGTTAAAGAATTCTAAAGTGCCTTTTGTTTGATAATGGTAGAAGCTAGGAAGTGTTGTCTGAACATGAGAGGGAAACAAGGAGACCAGTGTGGAGCAGTTGTCAAACAGGAAATGATTAAGTGTTTATGTGAAAAAAGTTTGATGTACTTTCATTTCTCCTTTCAACATTTTTCCAAGGAAAGAATGTGGGAAGATTGTTTAGGTTTGTTCATAAAATGCATAGTTCTGTTCTGATATATGCATTTTAAATACTTTGGGCATTAATGGTACACAATATAAGTTTGAATGTGAAATTCAGCTTTACAAAATGGTGCACCATAATTTCTTTCTTGAAGCTCAGACCATTATAAGACTAGAGTAGTAAAGCAAAGGTAGAAATTTCAACTTGTACTACAATTCACTTAATGAATTTTTGGGGCACTGCCACATTGGAAATTTCATATGTATGGAAATTAAATAAACTAACAGCATATTTTCAATACTTCATTTCTGCTACTAGAATGATAAGATGTCTGTATCTAGTAAAACAAATGTCCCTTTTAATCAACATGATTATGTTTTTCAAGCTGACCTTGAAAGTATCAGTAAAAGTTACAGCAGAATACATGAGTATATGCCTTTATTTTTTATGTTGTTTTTAATTTGAAAAAGTATTTCATCCTCTTGGATCATGCTTCTATGTGTGTATATAGATATTGTTCTATTTCACTCTCTATAAAGCCAAATATAATAAATGTAGACAAAATGTATACAATAGTATATTTTGAAGTTGATCCAAAAGATAAGCAGTTACATTTGTAGATCTTATAATACTGTCATTAAATAAATCTTTATATGTTTTAGCTTCTAAATCTGTATAGACATATTTTTTCAACATACAGCTGTTGTTCTTTAATATTTTATTTAAAGAGCTCTTTTCCTTGATAAGTGACTGAACTACAGCTATTTGGAACATTTTTTGTCTTTGCCACAGAAGCTTAGGCCTCATATACAATATTTTTAGTGTGGAATCATAGAACCAATATGTTATTGTGGGTGTAATGAATCCTGTAAAAGAAAATGTTCTTTTCAAAAATTATTGTAGCTAATGATTAAGTAATACCTCTTTCTGAAATTATATTTCAGAGATACAGTTTACAAAAACTTGGGGAATGTTATCCCAGCAAGTTATGGAAGAGAGGAAGAGAGAAAAAAGAAACACACACACACACACACACACACACACACACACACACACACACACACACATATATATATATATATATATATATATATATATATATATATATGTCTAAATCAAAATCTGAATTTTTATAATAAATAATGGAAAGGATCCAAAGCATTCAAAGAATCCAACAGTATTCCCTCTTTCAAAATACATTACAAATAATAAGCATTGTGATTTTGTAAAATAAAGCCAATTTGGAATAAAACTGGGATTCAAAGAACCCGTTGGCTATGCTTGAAAAATATAGCTGATACATTCTATTAATATCCAAGTATGAGGACGTACTCTCTACCAGTGTCCTACTATTTGGGATACACTAGTTAAAACAGGAAGTGACTGTGTTTGACGCTATCTCTTCCTGTTGTTTTGTTTTGAAAAATGGCAATGATCTGGCACTACTTAAAAAGTGCTTCCCAAAATTAACCCAAAATAGATAAAAGTGTTCTTTTTTCTTTCTGTAATGATACAGGTACTCATTACCAATCATAAAAGGGACATTTAAATAAGATTCAGTAAGCAATAAAAAAGACTTTCTAAATAAATATTTTTGGGTAATGGAGGAAAAAGTTTGGGAAGTACTGACTTTAAAGAAAGGTTTCATCCTCTATTTTGTATCCTGTCCCTCATATACTAAAGGGAAGTGGGGGAAAGTGAAAAGAACAGAAAGAGAAAATTTCTAGATTGATTGATTTTGGGTTTCATTTTCAAGTTTGTTTCTGTGCTGACAGTAGTTAATTCTTTTATCTTATAGCATGGTTGATTAAGGGGAGCCTAGTTTAACCTCACACAACCCCCATTCTTAAATTATCTTTTAATCTTCCTTACAAACCAGTTAAGCAATTCTAGGAACATAGCCATTCAACCATTTTTTTCCTATTTATTTTTAAATTTGGGAAAATCTGATAAAGAGGAAAAGACCGAATGGCTATAAGGTGCCTTTTCCCTGGTAATACTAGGGTTTCCTGTCTGGAAGTATCCTTGAAGTATATATTGAAGTATATTGCAGAAATATAGCAGTAGTTATTGTATTATTAGATTGGGGTTGCAAGCCAAGATGATAGTTAATGATAGTTAATGGTTTGGCACATTCAGCTGGGGAGCCTGGTAAAATATCGGGAGAGATACAGATATTTGAAGTTACACAATTGCAGGGAAGGTATAAAAAGAAAAAGGACGTTTAGTTACCCGACTCATGAATATTAGCATATAGAGAAAAGGATGCAAAGTAAGGAGCAAATTTGATTTCATATTCATGCTGCTTATGTTGCTAACTAATAAACATTCAGTTCTCATTCAGTTTTTCATTCAGAATATCATTTTTTGTGTTCATGAAATTTTTTTTTAAGAAAGTCTTCTTAACTATTTTTATTAATCACTAATTATAATTATGGACTAGTATTTGGTCCATAGTATTTAGTATTTATTTGTACAGTGTGTTCTGTGTTGTAGATTAACCATTAATATAGATTCATAAAATTTGTATTATGACACTGGTTAACTACATTAATCATTTTCTGATTTTTTAAAAAAATCCAATGAACACCTTACATGTAATCCTTGAGTTACAACCATTCATTTAGTGATTGTTCAAAGTTACAATGTCACTGATTTTTTTTTTTCCACACGTATGACCCTTGCAGCATCCTTATGGTCACAAGATCAAAATTCAAGTGCTTGGCAACTGGCATGTATTTAAGACAGTTGCACTGTCCTAGGTCATATGACCACTGTAAACTTCTCAGTTGGCTTTCAACAAAGTCAATGAGGGAAATCAGATTCACTTAACAACTGCTTGATTCTCTTAACAATTGCAATAATTCATTTAAAAACTGTGGCAAAAAGGTCATAGAAGGGGGCACAAGTCACTTAATCATTTTGCTTAGAAATGTTGGGCTCAGTTGTGGTTGTAAGTTGAGGTCTACCTCTACTCACAAACTGAAAAAATACCAAGTTACTTAAATGTGTTGAAGAAACTTTTATCCAAAGTAGGCTTCCCATAGAACAAATAGAAGATGCACATCTACAGCATATTGGGCTACATAATATATTTGGTCTACACTAGGAATATCAGGTATTCTTTTGCCCATTGTTCTTTTCACAATTTTATATTAGGCAAATTGAAGTGAAAGATAGCCAGTTTCTTGGTACCTTAACTGTAGCTGCATTGGAGAGGACTACTTATTTTCTTATGAATCTAAGTGGTGAAGAAAGGATCTTTGCTGTCATGACATTGTGTCTGGAATTCCCTTTCCAAGAATATTTGATACCTGCTGAAGGCCCAATGCTTTTTCTTTTTAAATTAGCTTTTCTATTATAATAGTAGTCCTTGACTTACAACAGTTCAATTAGTGATGGTGCAAAGTTACAATGGTATTGAAAAATGTGACTTATGACCATTTTTCAGAGTTACAATCTTTGCAGGATCCCCATGATTATGTGATCAAAATTCAGATGCTTGGCGATTGGTTCAGATTTCTGACTTGCTGTGTACCAAGGTCATGTGATCACCTTTTACGATCTTCTGACAAGCAAAGTCAACAGGAAAGCTAGATTCACTTAATAACTGGGTTACTAACTTATGAACTGCAGTGATTCACTTAACTGTGGCAAGAAACATATGAAGAACAGTTGCAGGAACTGGGTTTGGCTAGTCTAGTAAAGAGAAGGACCAGGGGAGACGTGATAGCAGTCTTCCAATATTTGAGGGGCTGCCACAGAGAGGAAGGGGTCAAACTATTTTCTAAAGCGCCTATAGGCCAGACAAGGAATAATGGATGGAAACTGAACAAGGAGAGATTTAACCTGGAAATAAGGAGAAACTTTCTGACAGTGAGAACAATCAACCAATGGAACAGCTTGTCCTCGGAAGTTGTGGGAGCACCATCACTTGAGGCTTTCAAGAAGAGATTGGACTGCCATTTGTCAGAAATGGTGTAGGGTCTCCCGCTTGGGTGGAGGGTTGGAATAGATGACCTACAAGGTCCCTTCCAACTCTGATTATCTGTTATCTGAAAGGTTTTAAAATGGGGCAAAACTCACTTAATAAATGTCTCACTTAACAACAGAAATTTCAGGGTCAATTGTGGTCTTAAGTTGAGGACTACTTGTACATATTTATATTACAAAGCTGCCTTATTGTAACATCAAGTAATAATCTGCAATATTTTAGCAATATTGTTGCATATTCTATGTTTGGTATTTGGAAAATTGCAATTTGAAATATTTCAAAAAATTTACTGTAGAATAGAGCCTCAACAATAACTTGCTAGAAAGATGAAGTACGAACAATTCAGATAAATAATGATTTATTATCTGAAATGGATAATGAGATTTGATCTCATTTGTTTATATTGTTTCAGGCAAGTTTCATTTATTCATTAGATTTATATCCCACCTTTTGTACTGGAGCTTAAGGAAACACACATAGGGCTTCCTTCTGTTTATCTGTAGGCAGCAGCTTTGTGAGATTTATTTATCATTTTTTTAAAAAAGTTATGCTTACTTCTATTAGTATGTATATGTATGTGTGAATGTAAATGTTACAAATTATACTCCTGCCCATTTCCATATTTTGTTACTGTAGAAATCTTTGGCATTCTAAAGTTTCTGGAGGATTTACACTTAGATTTTATAAGCTGAGGTGAATGAATCTGATTAAAATCTTCGATTTGTAGACTCTGACTTTTATCCATCACAAAAAATCAGTAGGGGAAAATGAGGCATTTCTCCTGGATTTTCACTTTTTACAAAGCAGTAGGAAGTAATATGCTTAAATAAGACAGAAGATTATAGGGGATGAAAATTAATAGCATTAGGTGAAAATAATTGAGGTTAAAATTCTAAACAAGTGCAGGGACTTTTTTTGAAATGGTGAATACATTTGGAACATGGAGAGAAAGAGAAAGTTGCAGATGCTTTCATAGCATGACTGCCATATTAAACAAGACTTTCCAGAAAAACAGCCATTAACCAGAAGCCAACTTTGTTCACCATTATCCAATATAGCTCCCAGTCCCAGTTATCAGGTTTTCAGATCAGATTGGCACACAAAGCAATATTCTTGCAATACTAAGGATTTTTACAACCCTTTGTAAAAAATAGGAGGCGGTGCTTTCATTTTATGGTTATGTTGGAGGAGGGAAGATTGCATTTTCAAAAGATATATGTGTTTGTCGATGCCAAAATGTTGTCATAAACATGGCCGAGATTTGTATTAATGTAATAAAAATGATTTATAAAAAAAAAAGGTTCTAGAGGATATAGGTTCCTTAAATGTATTTCAGCTTCAACCACAACAATACGAGAGCACACAACAGATACAAACTCAATGTAAACCGCTTCAAACTTGATTGCAGAAAGTACGACTTCAGCAACAGAGTGGTCAATACCTGGAATGCCCTACCTGACTCTGTTGTTACATCATCTAACCCCACTCCTTTAACCTCAAACTAACCACTATTGATCTCACCCCATTCCTAAGAGGTCTGTAAGGGGCGTGCATAAGTGCACCATCGTGCCAACCGTCCCTGTCCTATTGTCCCCATTTATTCGTACCTATTTCCTGTATTCTTACTCATGTTTATACTTACATCTATTATCTTGTAAGCGATTGACAAATCAAATCAAATCAAATCAAATCAAATCAAATAAATAAATAAATAAATAAGGGTCATCTGTTGGCCCAGCAGAAATATAATCATATGTCTGCTGTATGCACAATTTGCAAGTGGGGCAGCTTATAATTCTTTAAATCAGCAAATAAACAAATAAGTCTAAGGAAATCTAGACTTGTTTCCATCACAATAAACTATAGTGTATTCTAAAACAATAAAACATGGGTAGATTGATTAAGATTAACCAAAGCTTAGCATAATTTCTAGATAGAGTCTGTATGTTCTTTTCTGGTGTTCTTCAGAAAGCCCACCAGAGATGAATTAAACATAGTGCAGTGATTGGAGTTGTGGTTTAATCTTGCATTTCCCTCATAATTCCCCTCTGTCATACAAGCACTTATTGTCTTTCCTAAAAATTAACAGCCTAATAAAGAGAGTTTATTAAGCTAATGTAATAGCAGCATTTTCTTTGAGGACTAAAACATTTCATTTTAATATTAAAAATTGAATTTCTATAATTACACATTATATATATTTTATTTAAATCAGCTTGAATACTGCCATTCCAAGCCTAAGCAGGTATCTCATGAGACATACATATGTTAAGCATTAGTTAAATTAGTTTTTAGGTTCTATCTCATACCAATATATGATAATTAAAATTAAAAATAATCCGCATTGAAATGGCATGTTATGAAATATAATTATCTAAACTATAGGCATACACATGTGCACCCAGAATGATTTCATAAAAGTTACAAATCTGTTTATAGAAGATCAGAAACCATTATTAATATTGCAGTTTTATGCATATTTATGTAGTAATCTCTGCTTACTTTATTGGAATGTTCTCCCATGGAGATGTATACAGAATTGCAGCCTTACTATTTCTGTTGTAAAAAATAACACTGCATAATATAATAACATCTTTATTGTATTCAACATGTTGAAATAGTTTAAATCCCTATAAAATATCACAATGTATGTTGGGAACTAAGAAGCACAGAAAACTAAAATAACTAAGGTAGTATTTTTGTTTTTTAGTATTAACTTCTAATATACTGGAATTTAAAAGATAATTTTATTCTAAAGTATAATGCAGGGGTGTCAAACTCACAGCCCATGGGCTGGATGCATCTTGTGTTGTCCCTGCCCCTGTCTGATTTAGTGAAGGGGAAAAAAGTCCCGATACGTCATGTGACACCACCATGACGACATGAGTTTGACGCCCCTGGTTAATATTTTCAGTAAAAAGTATTTCCTGCTTGTAAGTTTTATATTAATTAGGAAGGAAGGCCTCTTAAGATACATTCGATATTCTTCTTTGTATAATGGGAAACATTATATTGCATAGTCCTGATATGTTTAAAGAGTGACCTTGCATGTTAAGAGCAATTATACAAATTTTTATTGCCTGTTTGTAAAATTCCAAAGTCATTGCCCTTCAGATTGATGGGAAATATATAGCTTAAAACTTCCCATCTAGCATGTTGTCCTGAAATCTCTGAGGGCACTCAATTGCAGAAGCTGATGTGTCTTGTTGGCTTTATATATATGATTGTGACTCCTTAGATATTGTATTCACATAGTGAAATAAAACCAAAACAAATTTCACAGTTTGTTCTACTGACTGCCAAAATTATTACTGTAACATTTATCTGTGTTTTCATACTAAATCATAAATAATAATCTGGAGTGTTTGTTATTAATAACAAATAATAACTCATCTATAAAATACACTCATTAGGAATTCCAGGCTGCAGATATTTTTTAGGCTGCGTGTATATTTTTTTTTAAAAACCCTAACAATAGAATAGAATAGAATAAAAATACTTTATTTGGTCAAGTGTGATTAGACACACAAGGAATTTGTCTCAGGTGCATAAGCTCTCATTGTAAATGCAAAATGACAAAGTAGTAATAATATATAATAATAATCATCATAATAATGATACCAGTAAGAGAAGGTAGTGGAACAGATGAGAAAAATAATAACAACATAGCCATAATACATGGGTAACTATGCTTTGACAAAAGACAGTACTGTGGGAATTAGAGGTTCAGTAGAGTGATGGCATGAGGAAAAAAACTATCTCTGTGTTTAGATGTTTTGGCATGCAATGCCCTGTAGATGTGTGCTGAGGGGAGAAGCTGAAACTATTTTTGTCTGGGATGTGAGGGGTCTGTAGATATTTTTTCAGCCTTCTTTCTGACCTGGTCCTTAAAGGAAAGCAGGCTGGTTGCAATAGTTTTTTGTGCAGTCCCAACTATCTGTTGAAGTTTGCACCTGTCTTGTTTTGTTGTTGTACCAAACCAGACAGTTGTAGAATACAAATGATAGACTCAACAATTCCTTTGTAAAACTGTATCAACAGTTCTTGGAGCAGTCTGAATTTCCTGAGTTGACGCAGGAAGGGTTATTTGTTTGTTTGTTGTCCTTTTTAATGATGGTTCTAATGTTAGAAGTCTATTTCAAATCCTGGGAGATTATAGAACTCTAAAACTCAAAGGACTCTACTGTTGATCCTGTGTTGTCTAATATAGTAAGGAGTGGTAGAATAGGAGGGCTCCTCTAAAACCTACTTTCATTTCTAAAGTTTTAAGTGAGTTCAGCTTCAGATTGTTCTGGCTGCACCACAAGGTCAGTTATTCAACTTCTCATCTGTATGCAGACTCTTCACCATCTTGAATGAGACCAATGACTGTTATATCACCTGTAAACTTCAGTACTTTATCAGTACCAAATTTGCACAGATTGCCTCCTATTTTTAATTGGGGTATGATTTCAGAAAAAAAACCCAGTAGTTAATAGAACTCTCAGGGATAACTTGATTCATGAGATACCTATTGTTAACTGTTTTATTTACAGTCACATTCTGTATTAAGTAGCACACCTTTTCTCTTTGTTTTTACAATCATCTTGTAAAAGTCTTCTTTGAAATTGGAAAATGATTCCTATTTACACAACCAATTTACAAATGTAAATTATTTTTTTCTCAGTGAGCAAAGATAAATACTTGATTAGTAAAAAATTATTTATAGGTATAGATCTTCTTTACCCCAGAATTTCAGGCTATGCACTAATGCCCAGTTGTGAATGCTTAACTTCCATGAATTATGATACTGTAGTCTTAGATATAATTACAGCATCCATAATTGGAGCTCTAAAATTCATAGATTATTATCATGGATATCCAGTTTTTAAAAATGTGATAAATATGTGTGTATCCAATGGGATTCTAAAGCAAATGTGGGTTTCCATTCTCTTTTTCTACCCTTTGGCAAAATAAATATTACAGAAATGAACACAATCTCTAGCTAACTTCAGGCATTTCCTAAAAACAGCAATGCTACAGTTTGTCCGGCTGGACTGGTTTCTTTGCCATGCACCTGGTATATATCACTTTAAGAATAAATCATGCCTCATTAAATTACAGTTAAATGAAATCATGATCATTTGTTTTTCTTGAAGAAGATGCTTTGCATATTGAAAATCTAATTTGTTGCAGGTGAAAAAAAGATGAACAGATTATTTATTATCACTTTATTTTTATTTTTATTTCATAATGCTGATCGTTGGTTCATTTTTGTGTATACCAACTCAGAGCTATATGAATATAAACGAGGGCTCTCATGATACTTTGTTTTATTGACTTTGTTATCACTCTGTCATCTATTATCAGCACAGTCTGTCAGAGCAGTCTATTCAGAACTGCGTTGTAATAGATTTCCATCCTGAGGTATTTTCTCATGAACAGACTCTTCACATTTCATTGCCATCTACTTTTTACCATTTTCAGTGGTGTGCTGCAAGTTTTTTCTCATTTTTTGTATTCTTTAAATATAAAGGGTTGCATAGGACACCTCTGAACCTGATATTTGAAGTGCTGTTCTCGTGATAGCTTAACACATTGAGGCATGTATGTGCATATAACCATTCTGCTCAGATTGCTTCAAAAGTGAGGTTTTATATAACTCTATTGGTAAGACTGAGCTGTTTTCCATAGGTTTAGAGTAGTATTTGGCTCCAAGAAGATTATGACCATCTTCATTAGTTTTCCACTGGTATTTCAGCTTCATTTAATAATTCATAAGGAAAGTGTTTCTATACTTTTGGATCCTCCATGGGCTAAACTGGGGCTGAGCTTCACACGCCACTTGCCCCTCACAAAAACCATCTCAGGGCTACAGCACCAAAAGCCCCTTTGTGTAGAAAAAAAGGTGAAAAGCAACTCCTAGGCCACAGTGTCAAAATAAATTTGTGCTGTGAGTAGGGGAAGTTAGAAGCAGTCTCTTACCTTACTAAGGCTTGGACCTGGAAGAGACCAAGACTGGGTAGCTTGGCTTGGAAAGGATACTTGCTTAATTAATTATTATTGTTGGTTCGGTTAATAGGGCAGTGGGGAGTGCTGCATCACTAAATGATCCTATCACATGCTGTTATGTTTTACGACGGTATCGCTTAGCAATGGAAATTTCAGTCTCCATTTTGATCATAACTCAAAGACTAAAAGATAATGGTAAATACAGTCAACATAGTGATCTCTACATGATTTTAGTTTGTTATTATACAAGTTTATTTACTGAAAGGAAACATTAACAATTAACCCAGTGAGAAGCTTCCGTACTACTTGGATGTTAGACCAAAATGAAATGAAATAGTTGTAATCTGTATTGTACATTGTCATTAAACACACAACAACTGAAAGTGGTCAAAGAAATCTGATTAATGATTTTCTTATATTCGAGAAATGGTAGTTGCTGGGTTACAACAGTACTAAGGGGCTACTGCCTTTATATATTATTTTGTTTGATCCTTGCCAAAGTTTCTGAATGGTAAGAAATAAGGCACTGGAGTAGGTCTAGCCATAGCCCAACCAGTAAAGTGTTTGTGTTTTCAGACTTGGTCATATGTAAAAATCTAGGAGTGAGGACATTTTTTGAGAGTCTTTTTAACATCGGAAACTGATATGATAATACTTCCTAGGTATATCTGAATTATGGTATTTGTTTTTAACATGCAGGTTCTATGTTAATCTATATGCAACTGCTTAATTAAGCGATTACATACTTTGCTTTTTAGGCATGAAAATAGTTTCTAGTCCTATTGTTTTACAAAAAATAAAATCTGGGAAGAAATAGTTTCATATCTTCATGATTATTATTTTATTATTTATTAATGTTGTTTGCCTCCCATTTCAAGAGATGAGAGTCTGAAAAAGCAACTGTTTAAAAAGCTTTCCTTTGAGTTTAAAAGTTCGTCCCAAGCTCAATAAATATTATCAAATAAAGCTAAAATATATACAATTGCATTAAATAGGCAAAAATAAAAGAGAAATTAGGTTAACAGGTGTAGGTGTATTTATGGTTTCAGACCGAAAAAGCACAGTTGAGAGTAGTGGTTAAGGTTACTGGTAGTTAAGGTATCAGGCTAGAAACCAGGAGACTGTGAGTTCTAGTCTCCCCTTAGGCATAAAAGCCAATTGGGCAAGCTTGGGTTAGTCACTCTCTCAGCCCACGTAATCAGGTTCCGATGACAAACTGGCTTTTATGCCTAAGGGGAGACTAGAACTCACAGTCTCCTGGTTTCTAGCCTGATACCTTAACTACCAGTAACCTTAACCACTACTCTCAACTGTGCTTTTTCGGTCTGAAACCATAAATACACCTACACCTGTTAACCTAATTTCAATCCTTCTCATAACCAGTGGATCATTTAGTTGATTTGAAAAAAAAGTGAACCCTGCACTTAACGCGAAAACATTAGGATGAACCCTCTTTCAAAAACACAACTATAGAATTTAACCATACATAAAACATAAAAAGAAAACAGTTTTCTGAAACAATAACAAGAAAAGAATATCATCCAACTTTTTCAGGCTGTACCTATTATAAGGAACCTTAGCAATCTTTGTAGTGGTTGTCCAAGTTAGGTCTTGCAGAAGGAAGATTGTAAAGTAAACTTTCAGATTTATGGATGCCAGATGCCTTAGGTGACACCAGGAGCAATGTTACAAAGACACAGATTACTGATGTTACCTCTTAGCAGAAACACATAACAATAGTTTTTCAGGAGATTAAAATGTTTGCCTATGGCCCCCATAGTAGGATGCTAATTCCAGTCAAAGTAAAAAGTCTAAGGTAGTGGTCAATTAACTGACTATTATTTTTTACTTTAAAAAAATCAAACTACAAAAGAGGGATATTGTCAAGTCACTGCATTTTTGTACCTTATACTTACAATGCCCATATCTCCTTTACTATAAAGGACAGTCCTTTGTTTCAGAAAGCTATTATTAAATTTAATTATTCATTTTATTGGTCTTGGACTTGACATTTTCATTTGTAAAGCAGAGTTATAAAGAATTTTATATATTTATTTTTGTCAAATTCATATAGCTACCTTTCTCATGTGAAGCGACTCCAGGGTGCTCCCAATACATGTAAATGAGGAATTAAAAACATTTTACAAACTCATTAAAAACAATAAGAATACATAAAACAAGACCACAAGAGGGTAGCTATTACACCTAAGACAACCAATGTAGAGGCTTCCTATTACCAGAAAGATTTCCATGCTTGTTGAAGGCATATCCTTAAGAACCTCTCAGATTTGTCTGTTCTTTTTTCCAAGGCAATATGCCTACTATACTTATGGTAGTTTGTATTTTAAAATATTGTCTTTTTTAATGCATCTAAAAATGGCCATGAAACATATTAAGATTAATCAGTAGTCAGGTACATTTTATTCATGAATAAAAAAGCAGAAGCACGTAACTAATGTGAAGAAATATTTTTAACATATAATAAGCATCTGTGCCTGGAATAATTATTTCATATTTGCATTGTTTTACTATATATCTTAACATATTTGTTAAGAATTATACCCATTCTTTTTTACAGAAGATCAAGGCAGCATACATACTGTTCCCTCCTATTTTTCTTCTCAACCACAACTGTGAAAAGTTTATTAGGCTGAGGGAGAGTGATTGGTCCAACATTTTTTTTAGTAGTCTTCTCTTTGTGATTCTAGTCTGCTTCTTCAAAGACCATCAGTTTCACTTTTTCATGTATGTATGAATTTCTCATATTAAGTCATTGTGAACATTTCCCACATATATCTTGACCTAGGGAAATTTTATATATTGAAAAGCTTGGGGCACATTAATTCACTATAAACTCTATTAAACTTTCTTGCCTAGAAACAATGCAGCAAATGATTTTCACTTCTGAGAATGGTATTTCAGAGGAGTAGGCAATATGATGAAGTTTTATGCAGAGTGCAGGTAAAGGAAGGAGGAGGAGCATGGACAAAGTACTGTAACATTTAGGCAACAGTTGTACCATTTATTTGCAGCACAAATAGGAGTTATCTTCTAGTTATGAATCTGCTATAAGGAGGAAAATTTAGTTGGAATTCTCTAGAACAAAGGAATATGAAAGTACAGTAAATGATTAGAGATTCTGTTAATCAAAGTCTAAAGTTTTAATGTCAGAGTAATCACTAATATTTATGTCATTGTGCTCCGTAACATTTTTATATTCTATGACTTTACTTGGTATCAGTGGTGGGATTCAAATGATTTAACAACTGGTTCTCTGCCCTAATGACCAGCTGAGTAGGCATGGCTGGGTGGTCATGTGACTGGGTGAGCATGGCCAACTCGACATCACTCACGTCGATGGGGCTACTCCTCGCCTGGCCTCTTGTGACTGTGGGGATGCTGCAACGGTCATAAGTGAAAAACAGTCATAAGTCACTTTTTTCAGTGTCATTGTAACTTTGAATGGTCAGTAAATGAACCGTAAGTCAATGGTTACCTATACAAAAATACAAAAAGCTTGCAAAAAGCTTCCCTAAATACCAATCATTAGATTAAAAATACCTTCAAGCCAGAGTTACAAATCAGGCAGGGTGCCAGAGCACCTTGAGGAATTAAAATAGCTAAAATGCAATGATAACTATCAGCAACCAACTCTTGTTCATAAAGTGAAACTCTTTAGCAGAGAGGTCATTGAAGCTCTCCAGAAAGAGCACACCCAGGAGAAGCAATCCTTAGATGCATTTGCACCACTTAAAGACACCAGCTAGTCTCACTCACCTCACAAGATATCCTAAGGAAATCATCCAGATTTAAGGAAAGATCACATGCCCCCCAGAAAGGCGGTAAAAAATCAGTGCCAAGCTTGCATCCTGCCTCTTGGAAGTACACCCCAAAAGAACAGTACTAGGAACCACTAAAGCAGTGAAGGAAGACCCCCTCTCCAGATTTAAAAAAAAACCACGGGGCAGGAAAAAATTCAAACACAATACAAATAATTCAATCACAACAGTAGCTGTTACTTGTTAAACCAATTACCAGAAGAAATAGACACAGGAACTAGCCAGATTTCTCAACCCAGTTTCTTTTCAGGAACAGAGATAAACCCTTTTCCTTCCAAACAAAGCTGAATAGGGAAAATTATCCCATCAATAAACACAGGATTAAACGTCACCAAACCCAGAATTAAATTTCATCAAAAACCAGTTTTAGACCAAAACTCAGAAAGGGTTTTGAATGTCAATCTTTCTAGCTAGCCAATAATCCTTGCTGAATGTCACTCATCTTGGTTCCTTGTCATTAAAAGCTTCTTTCCAGCAGCTCTGCTTCGTTATTCAATTATTTCTTCAAAGTGCTGATCATTGCATCCCGGCTGGAAGTATTTCCAGGGGAGTATTTCCTCCCAACAGCAGTGTAAAAAGCTTAAAACAACCCTTCCCTTTTAAGAAATTCAAGCCCCAGCAAAATACCAGCAAAGAAAAAAAAAACCCTGGAGCTCAGGTGACAGGAAGTCAAGGGTACTGCCAAGAATGTAATAAGGGTTACCAGAGAGGCAGTTTCTGTAAGCAGGGCAATAAAGGCTAGAAATAACACCAGAATGTTTCCTTCTTGCCTTCCTTACAGGATTAGTCCTGTAAAGTGGAAAAAAACAAGATTTCTTCCAACAACCAGTTCTCCAAACTGCTTAGAAAGTTAACAACAGGTTCTAGCAAATAGGTGAGAACTGGTAGAATCCCACCCCTGCTTGGTGTCTAAGACTTTATATAGGCTATAGTACAACTGAACTGCTGACTTCTTTCATGTAAAAGACTCAAACAATCTAGATATATTTGATGAATCTGACCATTGCCATCTCCCAACTTTTAAACGAGACAGCAATTTCCAAATTAATTAATTTTAAAGATGAATTATCTTAAAGATTTCTCATATTTGCAGCATTTTCCCCATTAGAAAGAATTGACAGTTTGCAGTGAATGAACTATAGCATCCAAACCTTGCCAAACATTTTTCTTCATAAGTCTCCTGAGCTGTTTAAATGTCTGAACTAAATTTACCAAACTTGGCAGATTCCTGAAGTTGAACAGAACTGCCAAGTGTTTGCAACCTCAAGCAGAAAAAGTGAGAGCTCTAATAGTTTTTAGGCACCTGGCTATAATTGTAGTTTTATAATGGTGTCTTACTACTCACTTGCCTCTTTGGAAGATTTGTATTTGGATTGTTCTTAAGTGAAAGGTAGAATTTAAAATATAATTGCTCTTAAATCAGCCATGGTCCCTAGAAAACAAGGTTTGTTTCTAGAAAACATTCCATGTGCTTTGACATCTGATGAAAGGTTTCAACACTGCAGCCTGGCCAATTATAACTAACACATTTTTTTTAAAAGACTTGGACTTTTTTTTAATTTTTTGAACCAGGGATTGCTATCAGAGATACTGCGTAAAGAAGAAGACCCTAGAACAGCTTCCCAATCCCTCCTGGTAAATCTGAGGGCAATGCAGAATTTCCTCAACCTACCTGAGACAGAGCGAGATCGTATATATCAGGATGAGAGAGAGAGGAGTATGAACCCCAATGTGAGCATGGTGTCTTCAGCTGCCAGCAGTCCAAGTTCCTCCAGAACCCCCCAGGTAAGGTTCAACCCTATTGTAATTGCTTTCAGTGTTCTTCCCTCATACAGAAAACCTAAAGTCAGGCATCATACAAGATGGCTGGTTAGGTTTTTCCCAAACTAATATTTATTAGAAAAGAAAGAAATATTAAATTTTTAGGGTTTTAAACTATGTGGTCTTTTAGTAACACTTCCGGGATGAAGTTGATATATTATTTTTTAAATTAATGCTGCAAATATAAAGAATGAACATTCAATTAAATACATGAAAGAATTCAAATATCTACAGAGGAGATTATATACCTTGGCTGTGATCTGAATCTCTTCAAATCAATGATGTACCCCTGGTCAGAGCTAGGCATGTTATTTTCTTTCAGGACCAATTGTGCACTTCACTCTTAACGTGTGCCTGAACTTTTTCATAATTTTAATTAGGGGTTGTACCTTTAATTTTATCCTACGGTTGTTTTCAGTTGCTTCAGTACCTCATCTTCTGGTTGGCAAATTGTCCTCCAGAGTGCATCCAGAAATGCTGAAATAAAATTAAGAGGTCGTTAGGTTGATTGCAACTAACTAATAGAATAAAACTTTTCAAAAGAAGTACTTGGATGTGTTTAAAGGATTTCATTAAAGATATTTTAGAGGTCTATAGTTGGTTTCGGGATACAATTCAAAATATAAGTGCTGATCTTTAATCTTCCGAATGGTTTTGAATCATGAAAGTTTAAGTGAACCTGTCCAGCAAGGCACATGTGCCTGTTGAGCGTGGTTAAATGAAACTCCTAATAGTTGTTGCCAAAAGTATGAATCAGAATCCCTACTAGCAGAGAGCATGATAGGATGGTTACTGTTGTGTTTCCTCCCACAATTGTTGTTGGAGAACGGAACCATTGAAAATTAATGCCTGAATCAAACTTTCGACACAGTATCTATTATATTAGAGAAGATAGGGAGCACTTAGCTGGTATGAAATGGCTAACAGAACATAAATAAATGCTTGAAGGACAGAGGATCAATTTATGGATTAATAAACCTATAACATTTTACTCTTTAGCAAATTAAAAAAAAATCATAATTTTTAAAAAATTGGATCATAATGCTGAAGATGGAAAAAGCTAAGTGATTTTTACAGCTGGATCTATTTTATTCTATTTTAATCTGTTCCATGCCGTGCCATGCCATGCCATGCCATTCTTCTATTATCTCCTTCAAACAGTGTATGTGTGTATGATTATACCTAATTTACGTATGCACTTTTAAAAAGTTTCTAGTTTTGTTTAGTTCATTTGTTTGAAAGGGTTGCTTTCTAAAGATTTTCCTTTTCTTCTTTTTCTTTATCTCCCCTTATTTGGCATAGAATAATTTTATATAGTATTATAATATAATTTTCTTTTTGTCTTTGTTGTTTTTCCCATTCTATATAATTTAAAAAAATAAACTCCTTTTTCAAAGTACAGTATATTGTATTTTATATTGTTATATAGTTGCACTACCATTTAATGTATGTATAATATTGTAAAAAGATTAAAATTTTAAAAAATAAATATGTACAATATTTCTATATATTTCTCTAAATATAAACATTTTTATGCATTTTACATGTTTTTTCAAGTACTTTGTACCTAAACAATGCACAAACTTATCAAGCATATTATGTATTGAGATACATTTTATCTAAAACATAGCTTTCTATTCATTTTTAAAGTGGAGAAGAGGTAGGAGTCGGACAAAAAATTGAATTATAAATTCAGTAGGAAAAATGAGTTCAGGAAAAACTCATTTTACTGATAATATTCTTATACTAATTTTTCGTGATGTTTCTAGAGATTACTGTATGTTTACTTAGAATCTAGGAGGTTACCAAAATGGGCAAGGCTGGGTGTACACGTCTAACTCCTTTGGTGGAAGTGAATATATGCAATATGTGAAAATTGGCATTTATGTCTGTTTTGCTGTTGTGCAATTACTCTCCAGGTATCAGTGTTCTGTTTCTTTTCTGTCTTTAAGAACATTTGATTATAATCACAAGGCTTTGCTCTTAGCTTATGATGATTATGCTTTTTCTCCTCTTTTTATGCCTGAGCCTTAGGTTACTAATTTCTACAGCAGGATATAGCTAACAGTTGCAATATTTAACAGAAAAAAGTATCACATTGCTAAAAATAGAAGAGGGACAAAATTAACAGCAAAGGTAAAATACAACTTAAAAGTTAAAAGTCTTTGTGTTGGAAAGATAACAAACGTTGATTGATTGAAAGAATTTGTAAGTGCCTCTGGGCAGCTAACAATAACTCTGGGAGCCTTGTAATATTTGATATTTGGTTGGCCTCCCTATGGAAAACATAAGATGCCTGTAAATGAAAACTCATTTGGTCACCCTGGTAAGAAGATAACTATAACGTTTATGCCAGTTCATTTGAATACTTACATCCAAAATACAGAAGTGAGTAAATTACCTAGAGAACAGAATAGATTTCTTTTAGAAATGACAAAATCAGCAATCATATAAGCTACCTTCTGCTGCTGAAACAGGGAAAAATTCCTATATGTTAACTGATTTTATAATGTGCATATGATTTATTTTTGCCTAAATCATAGTACTGAGAAGAATAATTGAATGCTAGAAGAATGCTTAAGAAATAGCCAAGATAGGCAGACAAGAGAGAACATATTTGAAATGAAAGACAATTTTCCCCCTGATGCCAACGTTAATCCTATATAAAAAATACTGTTTCCATAGATACCAATCTGTGATACAATTTTGCATAATCTCAGGGTATCAAGAAATATAGTAAATGTTCATTTTCTCCTCCCTATTACATTGCTTTTTAAAAATTGAAATTTACCGTTTGTAGTTTTCAAGCCGATCAAGTTCTGTTTTGGAATGTGTATTTGGTAATAGATAATCAATGCCAAACTGATCAGAAAAAAAAGAGTCCAAACATTTTGTGATAAATATGGCAATATTTAAATATGGGCTTCTGTTGCTTAATTTGTTCTCTGGTAAAGGTCAAGGGATATTAGGAAAAAAAGCCCAGATTATGTCAGGCTGATTTTAGCAAAGAATATTTATATATTTAATTCTTTCATGTTTGCTCCATTTTGTCTATCTGAAAAAATAAAACTTCATTTAAATAAAATAATAATGATAAAAATACAAAGCAGCAACTTTAAACAATCTTGTTAACACAGTAGGAAAAAGTGAATTTTCAAGCCCTTTTAATAATACAATTTATAATCACAAATTTGGCTAAAATAATTTTTTATATTGCATGATAACAAGTTAGTGAATCTAGAACCAGGCAATCCTCCCTGTAGTTTTGTAATTTTAGTGCCAAAATAAAGAAGATTCTGCTTCTTTGGGCCACAAATCATGGTGGAATAATTCAGAGCTTCTCCACATTGACCACAGAACACAGGCAAACATATTCCAAAATGGTTCTAATCATATATATATATATATTTAATATACTATATATATTCTTAAGACATTTATGTTACAGCAAGTTTTAAATCTGGGATTGTCAAAAACAAGGCAAATGGGCCATAAACCCCACATTTCCTTTTTAATAATACCTTGTTAATAATACCTTGTTAAGACATCTCTTTTTTTGTTAAAGATGATAAAGTATTTAGCCCCATTAAACTTTCAGCCAATATAAAATGCTTACTCTGGATGCTATTCTAATGAATCAGCATGGGGGAAATGCAATTACTTCTTTCAGTCTTTTTCACCCTTTTCTAACTTTTTGCTTTAATGTGTATTTCAGTGTCCTAAAACTTTGCTCAATACAATATCAGAGTTGGAAGGGATTTTGGAAGTCTACTAGTCTAGTTTGAGTAGAGTCCTTGGTCATTACTTTGGGTCTGCATGTTTTTGTGAAATGTTCTTGATTGAAATGATTGTTTAGGAAGATTTATTAATTCTTGCAATAATTGATTTGACTTTAATTTGTGAAATTACATTGTAATGTGCAGTAGATTTCTAGATTTTTGTGCAGCAAAATCCCATCTCAGTTCTTATAGTAGATTTATCTGTGAAGGAAATATTCTATCATTAGTGCCGTTCAATTGTCATAGAATTTGATAGGAAATCATTTATTTGAAAGGAATGTAATGGAATGTACCCAGCTGCATTGTGGGTTTATGAAGGAAATGGCAGAATATCAAGCACACTGGCAGGCATAATTAATCTTTTTTCATACCCACTGATTTCCTAGGTGAAATTAGGTGACTGTTTGGCCAGCATAATGATGGGAAACCATACATACTCAAATGATATACATATAATTTTAATAAAGAATGAAGGAGACTTGTGGGAGTACATTAAATTGAGTAATAATTTATTATTTAGAGACCTCTATGCATTTACTCATTTTTTCTGGAAGAATTGGCTCTTCCTCCAACATATGATTTGGGGGGTGGGAAAGGAGAAGGAGCAAAAATTCAAATAGATAATATATTGTGTTTGAGGACTAGCTGAATAAAATAATTGTTTAAACATTACCTCATCTGATACATAACCTTTTAATTTCCTAGTATATATTTTTGTGTGTGTTGAAAGTCAGAGCAATTGAAGAATACTGTGTGCATGTTTGTAGAAAAAAAAGAGAGAGAGTGAGTATACATGCTTTGTATGTCCTATAGGAATGCTCTGCAATTTTTTCCAATCACAATTAACCTGATTAGAATAATGGACAGGAATTGTCCCTCTGTAGCTTATGCAGTTTGGCATCAGCTGACTGAAATCCTTTGATAATTTCTGCACAGATGGCTGGGCTGAAAGCAGCACTATTTTAATTATTATTTTCATGGTCTCTTGATAGGCCAAAACCTCAACACCGACAACAGACCTCCCCATTAAGGTGGACGGAGCCAACATCAACATCACAGCTGCCATTTATGACGAGATCCAACAGGAGATGAAAAGGGCCAAGGTGTCTCAGGCTCTGTTTGCCAAAGTAGCTGCCAACAAAAGTCAGGTGAGTAGGGGATTCTTTTTTTAAGAGAAGGAATAATTTTGAGGTTGACACATCCCTTCTACAGATAAAAATATACCTATACATTCTTTTCTTATTTGTGCTTTTGTTCCAAAATAATTTTTTTTTATGGATTTAAGTAGACTGAATAGCTAGAAGACACGGATCTTTAAAAAAAAACAAAACTAAAAAAATAAATAAATCCAAAACTATAAAACAAGGATTTCTGAATGATGGTGCTTTTGTATGTCTGATAGAGTCCTTAAAGTGATATGATCACTATTTCTTGGTTTTGAGTGTTTTTTCCTTTCAGTAAAAAGATGAAATGGAACAATAATAAAACATAGAAAGTGAAAGTAGTCACATACTAATCTTAAAAGAAATATTGTGAACCTGTACATTAATAATATTGGTTTGATTATAAAGTGGATCGGAACCTTTCTTATGTCCTTTTTCTTTTAACACTTCATGTTTTATGATACACCCTTCCTTTTAGTTTTGCCCAAGGCTTAATATTCACAGAGAAGAAGAAAAAAACATGAGTGCAATATGAAATACATAAAAGGAAAATGCCATGGACCCCTTTTATACACTGTTAAAAGAATAAAAATCTCACGTACCACATGGCAAAATATAATGAGAACTGGAACTGTTAAACGAATAAAGCTGTTAAAAGCATAATGCCACTTGGCACAACTACTGTGCATTTAACGGTTTTCCACTGTGTAATATATGACATATGTGATAAAAGTGCAGTAAAATAAAAACTGCACAACTGATTTTGCAAACGTGCCTTTCGGCCTCTTCTTTTTGCAATTATTTTCATACACAAGCACACACATACACTTAAAACTAGATCGTTTTTAATAAAGATTATTTAGCACAAATGGAATTATCAGGCTCTTTTTTGAGGTTTGGCTGGAAAATGCCTGGAATCTTGTTGTCATTCTATGCAGAAAGTCCTGAAATAGAAATGTTCTAAGTCACTGAAAATAATTTGCGTATCTCAATAACTTCAACTAGTGCCAGTTTGAATACTGAAATTCTAGAGGAATCACCCATGAGTTATTCTCTTTAACTAGAATATTTTAATTGTTCTTGATCTGAAAAAGAAAACAGTTTGGCAGCATGTAGAATCAATAGAGAGAATTTTAAAAATGAGCAGCAAGATTGATCAAATGTGTGAAAATAAAATTTGCGGTGGTTGTGCCCTGCATATATCTGAGTATGTGCTTTTCATTTCACAGTTCTCTCTAGTAACCCTAATTTTCTTATATGTTTAACTCTTTTGATATATAGCAGTAACTGAAACATTTGGTTTATGTTAGGAATAGGAAATGTTCAAATTCAAATTCAAATGTAATCCAGATTACCATCATCCAAGACCAGCCAAGAAAAGACTCATTCTAAATAATATTCTCTGGCAATGACGTTAGAGATAGGAAGCAAAACATTAAAAGGGGCCTTGAATGTTTGTTTCAAATTATATTAAAAACTATAAATGGTTAAATTTGAGATATTAAATAACTGTTTCAGAAGGGTGCTGTCAAGATTGTCAATTCATAGAATAGGGGCAATAGGCAAAATGTTATACCCTAACAGGCATATTCAGTAGTAATTAATTACAACAGTCACAAAGGGTTTATAGTTCCAGAGCTGAAATGAGGATAACTAGAATAAAGAAAACATTATTCTGAACAATTTAAAAAATTAAGGGAGGTTTCGAGTTGTGTGAAATAGCAAAAATCCTAGAAACTGCTTGCTTCTGGAGAACAATTGAGTTCACCTTTACTGATTTGTGTGATTCACTTATAAGGGAAAAGGTAATTCTTTAGGAGAAAATTCTGATCTGGCAAATTGAAAGATTTTGTGCAATGATATACTCATAAAAAGAATACACAGAGACACACTCCATTCAGTTCTCCCACATGGTCAACATTTCTAATAACTTTGAGCCAGGGATTCTGAATAATATCTTAGAAAAATAAAGACCATCAGAAAAGATGTGAAGAGAGCCAGTGCATTTGAGCTTCTTCTCAGCACCAAACATATGACTCACTAATGCTGAGCCACATTTTCCTGGTCTATACATAGATAGGCTACCATTTTTACTTGGGATCACATTTGGAATTTAATAATAAATAGGCATGTTTATCGAATAGCTGTCATAGGTTAGTTGACTATTCTGAAAATAGTTGCATTGAGGGCATGGACTTTGTAAAGCATCTATTTGTAAAGCACCTATAAGAAGGTGAACTAGATCCTAGGATTTTCTTTACCATCTTTGAAATCCTTATGGGTCCAAAGGCATTGCTACAAATAGATGTGCAGATTCAAATTGGTGTTTATTTTGGAGCATGCCATGAAGAATTATAGAGTTAGTTCCCTGCCCTTTTAAATGAAGATATATATATATTATGGAAAGTAGAAACTATGGCTTAAATATACTAGAAGTTTGTGTATTGATAAAATTGTTGATTTAAATAGTAATATATATCATTATCAATATTATAAACAAAATTATTTAAAATGTTTGTGTACTTTTAACTTTATTTTTGGTCTCTCTTTTCTCCGCATTTCCCCATTTTAAGAAAAAAGGCACAAAATGTTCGTAAGGAAGCACACTTTATACTTTTTCTTTCTTTGCACTTTTTGCTAAGTTTTGTGCATTTATTAAGTTTTACTATGATCATATGAGAATTCTTGTAAAAGAAATCTTTAATTAGAATAAATGGTTCAAGTAAAGACTTGAAGGAGGAGTTTAGCAAAACTAACAAGTAAATTTCCACAAATATTAAAGTTCAGCACACTGCAATTCAAAAGTAATCATTATAAACTGTACTTATAGAGATCAGATATACTTATCAAGATTCCATTAACATGCATGTTAGAATTCAGTATTACAGTACAGCCACTCTTTTATCCATTCCTTTTTCTTCACTAGTTTTTTTTAATCAGCTGGAGCTTTATTTTAATGGAGATGCATTGGATTTGTAAAAAGGAGAGCTCTGTGAGTGAGTTACCTGTTCATACTACTACCTGGCTAATTTCATGCTGCTTATAGATTTCCAAACTGAACATTTCTTTTAGAAGCCTTTGCTTTGAGTACAATTAGAAAATAATTTTCTGTGGCTAATTTGACTAATAGCAGATTCCCAGTCTCTTAAGACATCTATCACACATTATAATTTTTCTCACAGATGCTGACATTTTTCTGCACTGAAGATGTGGGTGAGGAAATATCCTTTAACATATATTTTGAGTAGAGTTATTTTGAATCATTCTCACTAAAATCTCCTAATTTGCCTTCTCACATATTTGCTGGAATGTTCCTGTCAATGCAGAAACATTCAGATCCTTCAAAAATTATAAACATCAAATTAAAATTTAAATACTCAAGATAAATATTTCCATACAATGGTGACAAGTGACCAGCAGTACATCATTATGGGTTATTATTACTTTCTGTTTAAAACAAACCACTTTCAGCTTCTTAGTATCTTGGAAATTACAAAAGTAAAACCTGGAGACTTCCAGTCTCTATGTGCTTCCAATCCCAAGTTTAAATTTCTTCTGTTTTGCATTAATTTGTTATTCTCAAAAAATGGTAATTTACATTATGAATGTATAAATATATTGGTATTCTCAAGGAAGTTGTAGTTTGTGATTCTGCTAGTATTGGTATATAACAGATATTGCAGATATCTGTTCTGCTATTACTCCTTTTAATCAAAAATTGTTTTATGTGGCAAAAGCTTTGTGTCTATCAAAAGCTTTATGGAACAATATCTGCATATGAGACAGACAACTTTTGAATTTTTAGTGATGTACCAGGCTAAAACAAGTGCCCCATAACACCTTCACTCTTGGCATTATATTTTTAGAAAGCATTCCAATTGTATCTTAAACATACTGGTGGATTCTTGAAGAGATAGTTTCCAGGGATATGTGAAAGAGAATGCCTGCACTGCATTCTCTCTTATTTTCATTATAAAAGAGAGATTTATGATTGCCAATTTCCTGCACCATTTTGAATTTAAAAACCTGGGATTGAACCTGGACAGGAGTAGTTTGACTTGCATTAGCAAAGGAATGGGGTAACCCCTTCCCTTTATTTACTATTGAAAAATGATGGTACAGTGAACTAGCACTAGGTTTTAAAGAATTTTTTTTTCTTTCAGCCACCTTTTTTATTTTCTAGTTTGTTTTAAATCTACCATTATTCCCAATACAGATAATAGGAGCTGGGAGAAAAAGGATGGATATTAGCCAGGTAGTCCTTAGTATCAGTCTTATCTCAATACTTTCATCTATGCAAAATTTAGTGTCAGCATTTTAAACACAGAAGTCAGTTTTAGAATTTTCAGTTTCCCTTTGCTATAACCTCCCTGAATATATCATATAACTTCTTGAGGTTTTTTCAAACATAAAAACTTTATCCCCTGCTTAATGTTTACAGAAACAAAGATCCTTAAAATAAGTTACCAACTTGTAACATCATTTAACATCTCAACACTATTTATTTACTTCCAACCTTTTGTATGCCACCTGTTCTCTTGGATAGAGTAGTGCATTCTTAGAATATAAAAATGTTAGTTGGCCAGTGCAGTACGTGAAGTTGTGTGCATTCCTCCCTTTTTAAAAAAAGAGACCAAGTTAAACTGCAGTGATGGAAACATGCTAAGGAACTGGAAAGAGTGACAGAGAACAATCTAATCAATATCCTATTTGGCAAATGAGTATTTATGACTAGCCACACCTTAATGTCAGAGAGTTGCTCTTAACAGCACTTTTATGTATGAGGTCACAGTTCGTTCTCAGAAATTAAAAATATGTATTGGTTCTAAAAATATGTTCCCTATCTCTGCAATATATTTTGTTTCTCAAGTTGTACAAACAAATATATTGGTTTTTCCCTGAGTAAGGCATGGTATAGTTCACAGGCAAAAAAGATTAAGGAAAAACAGCTAATGATTCACACAAGAAGAACCAACAAAAGAAGCAGAAAACATAGGTCTATTTTGCACCATGAAGTTGTCACAATTACTGAACAATAGGAAATCTTCCATAAATTTATAATGGAATTGTAAATTAGATAAAGACTGTGTATACATATCCTTTGACTTCTCTTTGGATTCTATAAATCTGTGTGAACATACAAATTATATATGGAGTACCGTATAATTTCTAATACTTGGAAAATGAGTGTTCAAATGGACCTTATTTGCACCAGAATGAATAAGGCTATATTTCAGTGCTTGGGTTTAACAAAAATATCTATTATTTTTTGTGATAAAATTCTCTTCACACGGGGCATATTACGAAGCTTCTAAACATATGAGCTCTTTCAGTAACAACTTAAATATTTTGACTTCAGTTTTTCATGACTACTGCTGAATATTACAAAATTTATAGTTAACAATATGATAAGTAATGTTCATTTCTTTTCTCATCTGCTTTCCTTTACCTCTAGGGGGTTCCCAAACCACCATGTTTTGAGTACTTGTGCTTATTAAGTAGGAAAATTGGAAGATTAACAAATGAATGCTACATTTTACTGTTAGATACATTTGATTAGGAGTCACAGTTCTTGTAAAAATATGACAGGAAAGCTTAATTGCCTAAGTTTTTAAATATAAGAAATAGTGAGATTCTGTGTGGATATTGACAAAATTGTGTACAAAAAAATTACAAGCTGACTTTTTTGCAATCTCGTAACTGTACAGGCAACATGACTTTTATTTCTGTATTTTTGGTACTTCTTAAATTGAAATGTTTCCATAAGTTACAGAAACAGATTTTTCCATTTGTTTAATTTTATTTTAACAGATAATCTGGTATCAGCATTATTAACTCAGTACTCTAAGGCAGTATATACAGTACATTAGATTAAAACTGATTGAATTTGGTAGATATTAGGACTACTACACCCAACATAACATATTTTCTAATTGTATGGACAGCATTTTCTTCCCATGAATTGTCCATCCTATCTTAATCAGTTTCTTGTTGCAACTACTGGCCAGATCACAACCAGGATATGAAGCAATACTGATTTAAAATAGAGCTTGAGCATGTAACTTATTAACAATAATATATATTAAAAAGAGACCAAAATTAATCAGAAAGCAGACTTGAACATTTTAAAAATGATTTTTAAATTTCAGTTTTAAATTTTTGATTTAGAAGATACATTCTACTTTTCCCATCCATGGCAGTATCTTTTGTATTGCTGCTGATTTGAACCAACATGCCATTGTAGACACAATTGTGTATGAGGGAATTCTACTAAGCTCGGTGAGACTAATTTCTACATACAGTTGGGCTTCTGGCTGTTTTTAATCACATAGTAGGCTTTCCCAACACTGGGAAATGGTTAAAGTGAGGAGCAACAAAAAACAAGTGTCCCAAAACATCTTCAATCTTGGTATTATATTTTAGAAAGGATTCCAATTTTATCTTAAACATACTGGTGGGTTGTTGAAGAGATAGTGTCCAGGGATATGTGGAAGAGAATGCTTGCACTGCATTCTCTCTTACTTTCATTATAAAAGAGAGATTTCTGATCGTTAATTTCCTGCACCGTTTTAAAATTAAAAATCTGGGTTTGAACCTGGACAGGAGTAGTTTAATTTATATTAGCAAAGGGATGGGATAACCCAGTGATGGCTAATCTTTTCAGCACCAAGTGCCCAAAGCGCATGCATGTGCGCATCCCCAAAATGCAATACATGCTCATCCTCTGTGCATGCTCCCCGCCCCCCACACATGTGCATCCATTGCCCATGCATGCAGCCTATCCCTGTGCATGAGCCCCCCTCCCACATGCACCCCGCCCCATGCATGCATGGCAGAGACCCAAAGACCAGCTGGCTGGCGGGAGTGCACGCACACATGCATAGCAGAGCTGAGCTGAGGCGATGACTTGCGTGCCCACAGAGAGGGCTCTGCATGCCACCTCTGGCATGTGTGCCATAGGTTCACCATCATGGGGATAACTCCTTCCCTGTATTTACTATTGAAAAATTCTGGTACAGTGAACTAGCACTAGGTTTTAAAGAACTTTTTAAAATTCTTTCAGCCACCTTTTTCACTTTCTAGCTTGTTTTAAATCTACTTTTATTCCCAATTAAAAATATGAGCTGGGTGGGGATGGATATTAGCCAGGTAGTCCTTACTACCAGTCTTATCTCAATACTTTTATCTATGTGAAATTTAGTATCAGCATTTTAAACACAGAAGTTAGTTTTAGAATTTTCAGTTTTCCTTTGCTATAACCTCTCTGAATAAATCACACAACTACTTGAGGTTTTTTTAAACATAAAAAGGAGTTTATTTATTAATAATTCATGAGTTCTCATCGAACATGCACGAAGCAACGGTGCTATTCAATAGAGAATACTGTCATCATCTGTCACTGTTTTATTTGACATTTACACTTTTTTTTGCAACATACTGAAAAACTTTCTCAGATAGCACAGTAAAATTATTTCAATAATAATAAAAAAACACTGCAGTGCACATTAAACTTCCCTCTTGATAGTAATTTCTTGATACAGAATTGTGTGCTTGGTTAGTGGTTCCATTATATAATGTTTTCAATCATAGCCTCTCATGGCACTTGAAACCTTTTTGGTTGATAAATATATGATCCTGAATGGGTGGTTGATAAACTACTTGAATAAATAAGTTGAGAGCTTAAGTGAAAATAGATTTGTTGAAGAAAAATATCCTAATAGCTTGTGAAAAAGAAGATAGATAATAGCTTTTTGTGAAAGAAATTGATATAAATGAATTGCTATTGTTGATGCCAAATAAATATTTAGGGAGGGAGTGCTACAATGGTTTAAAATTGGAAGCATGAAGAGGGCATTTAGCACAATAACAATTTAGAGTTAAGAGGGTTTAAGCAATTTCTTGCTAATATTAGGCTTATGAAAATCTTTCTGTTCTGTAGGTTAGTTATCATTTATAAAAATTGCAGAACCAGCTGATACATTCATAAGCTAATTATTGTAGCAGCTGGGAGTACATGGTACAATATGTCTGAGGATATGAAGTATCGCTGATTTTTTGGGGTCCTGCTGTGATTTGTGTACATTTATGCCCAGGCTGTAGAAGACTAGATCCCTTAATCTGATCAGTCAAGCACACAGTTTCTAGGAAAACTGGATTTCTCTTTCCCTAAACAACAAGAATGGGCTTCACCTTCAGAACTAAGCTTTGCTAAATATGCCATTAGCGTATTTCCACAGGGGAATCAAGTCATTTTCTGGTGTCCTAAGGATGGGACCTTTGCCTGCTAACTTCCTGTGCCAGAAATTAATTTGGTTTGCTCATATCTTGCACACATGGTCACATGGCAGTCTAGTTCATTCCTTAGTAGTTTCATGGTCAAGACCTTGCAAGGTTCCAGGCAAATTGAACATGATGCTGCCTAAAGTATAATGACAGAGAGCGCACCGTCCATAATGAGACCTGTTGTGTCAAGCTAAGTGCTGCTAATGAGTGCAGATTATAGAAGTAGTTATCAATCAAATACAGCTGAATGTTGCATGAAACATTCCAAGATCATGAGGAACAGGAGAGATGTAATCTGTCTCATCTTTCTTTTCAAGCTAAACATTCTGAAAGGGCAACAGCAACCTCAGGCCAGAAGATCTCAAGATCGCTCAGAATATAGACTTGGAGCAGTTGTAGGATTTTTCTTAGCCTTTGTAAAAATATGAAAAAGCAAAAACGGAAACCAAATCAGTTTTCCAAGGGAATGTGTTGAAGCCATACTTGTTCAAATACTTTGTATGTATTCAATGTGTTCAAGTAAAAAGTAAAGAGAATGCAGGAAGAAGTACTCCCCTCTTCCATGTTCTATTTTACATTTAAAAAAAAATCCTTTGTATAGAAGGACCCCTGAGAACACACTTTAGAGCTGAGAGTTTTAAAGGTCTGTTTGCTTGTTGCTTTATTATTAAAGAGACATGGGATTTTGTGTGAGGAGAAGAGAATGTGGGTGTCAACCATCACCTGATTCTGTGGTTAGCCATGTACCATGCAGAATAGTAAATGCAGATATTTATTCCAGGTAAATGATTAGATATCTTCTTTTTATTTCCCACCACTCCTAGCTTATTGCAAGAAAAGATCAGGTCTGCACAACTGTGGCCTCTCACTTGTAAAAACAAGGCAGTGTTGTGTTACAGATTAGTTTATAAATCCCCCGTGGCTTCACAGTTCAGTGCCTACAGCTGCTGCAGATGGGCCTGGCTTTTTGTCTCTTCACTGTGCTGCAGCCGGCAGTTGAAGGAGAAAATGGAATGATCAGGTTATTAACATGTAGGCCGTGAGGAAGAGGCTGCACAATGAGAACAGCTGGTATGGCTGTCTTGGCTGATGCAGCGGAGATAATCAAATCTTGCTTTTCTTTCTTTTTTTGGGAGAAGGAAGTAAAGGCAGAAGATGCAGTGGAGAGTTACACAAATCATGACATGATATTATGCAGTTGTTAACATTACAATTAAAAATATAAAAACTAATACAAACTTTAAGAACTAAAAGAATAAAAGGAAGAAATAGAAAGTACAGGAAAAATAGTAGTAAAATAGAAAAGAAATAAAAAATATAGTAAGAAAAAGAAATATATAAAGAAGTGACTTCTCTCTTCATCACAATAAGTATAAACAATTTTAGTAATTTATCACATTCTCTTAAAATGCAACAAATTATATATCTATCTATATATATACAGTATATATATATACAGTATATATATATATATATATATATATATAGTTTCATGGTATTACATGTATGGCATTCGGCTTTGTTCAGGTATTTTCCCACGTTATTGTAGTTGTGCTTTTAAAGTTGTAGCAACATTTCGACAGAATCTCATCTGCCATCATCAGGCTTCTGTATAGTGTTCATCTGTGAAAGTCTGACTCACAGATGAACACTATACAGAAGCCTGATGATGGCAGATGAGATTCTGCCGAAACGTTGCTACAACTTTAAAAGCACAACTACAATGACGTGGGAAAATACCCAAACAAAGCCGAATGCCATATATATATATACACATACACATACACATACACACACACACACACACACACACACACTCACACACATACATACCTTGATCAAATAAACAACCTTTATATTTCTTTATTACATTATTAGCCTATTTTCTAGATCAGATCCTATGATTGATAAAATGAGTCAACATCGTATTTTAAAATATTTGAAGATAGAGCTTGTATGGGTTCCATGTCTGTTTGTTTTATGCTATTGCTAAAACGCTAGGTGAATTCTGTGTCTCACCCTTGTGCCCTGCAAAGTTGTCACACTTCTTTAAGCTATTTTTATTCCAGGTTTTAGCAGGTCTGGATAACATGATTATGTATTAGAACTATTAATCAAAGTCTGATAATAGGTACACCCTTCCAATTTACTGTACATTTCAGAATGGGGAGGAAACTTAAAAATAAGAGATTTTGTAAGTGAGCCTGGAAGGATGAATCTGGAAGAACTTAGAAGCTGAAGGAAAAATTTGTCTCCATGAACAACTTTCATCTGCCAAAGTGTCAGGTTTATGAATACTTAGTATGGGTGGGCAGAGGTTGATAACCCATAAAAATACTGTAATATTAAAGGAAAAAACATTATTTTGACTGTGAAGAAAAAATAAAAAATAAATAAAAAGAGCCCTAACAATAAGGAGGATCTATGGCAATGGATACCTGGTAATTAGCAGTAAGGTATACTGTGTTTTTGCCCCCAATTTCATTGTTCAGGAGCTTCCTATCTTGGTTCCAAATTCTGTTATGTCAGCATATATCTTTTCTTTCATAATTACTGAAAAAATTATGGGTATTTCCCCTTCTCCCATCTCAGAACACTAAAATTAGTTGCACATATTGTAGTAAACAATCTGGAAAAAGCTATCAAGGTTGCTATTGAACTACTATGTTCTGTTTCACAATGCATGTATACTGATATATTTATTGACTTACTTACTTTCTTTGCAGGGTTGGTTGTGTGAGCTGTTGCGTTGGAAAGAAAACCCAAGCCCTGAAAATCGAACACTTTGGGAAAATCTGTGCACCATTCGGCGATTTCTGAATCTTCCCCAACATGAGAGGGATCTCATCTATGAAGAAGAATCTCGGCATCATCACAGCGAACGTATGCAGCATGTTGTCCAACTTACTCCTGAGCCTGTACAGGTCAGTGCTTTGGTTATCCAATTTAAATGTTTTTTTTTTTTGCTCTATTTTATGTATTTCAATTGATTTCTATTCCATCTGTCACCTGGAAGCTCAAGATAGCCAATATAATATTCTTTTCTTCAGTTTTCTCTCTGAATAATAAATGTAGTTATTAATCTAATGATGTAGACAGAACTGAAGGAGATGGTTAGTCTGAAATTATTCAGTAAGTTTTCATAGCTGAGATTGAATTTACCTTCTTGTTAGTCTAACCTTCTGTTTGGTGCATCATATTCCAAACTACATTCTGAAATAATTAAGTAATGGAACAAACTATGTGTTGAGAAAGAATCCTAAAAACAATAAAAATATAATAACATCAGAAATATTTCTAAAACCAGAGAAATTGTTTCTTTATTCTAGGTTTAATTTCACATGTTATTAAAAATTGTATAACAATTTAAGTTTAGAGAAAAATTATCAGCCTTAAATGTATGTAGGCTCCTATTGTAGCTTGAAGCCATGTTTAGAACTAGAGTCTGTTTAGCAGCTGACTTGGATAATTTAGTCCACTTGGAAATCTTTAAATGCACAACATTTCTTCATTTTGTCATGATTTCTTGTGTTGCTTTTGTAAAATGATATTCTTGTATTTGTTAGCCAGTTCCAGGGTCTTGAATAAATATCTGAAATATGAAGAAAAGGATCTAGAATGAGTTTGTAGAATCTTGGACATTCCCCAACAACTTTGTGTGTGTGTGTGTGTGTGTGTGTGTGTGTGTGTGTGTGTGTGTATGTATGTATGTATGTATGTATGTATAGTATTTAGGTTTCTTCGGGTATTTTTCCACATCTTAATATTTGTGCTTTTATTATAGCGACGTTTCAGTAATAAAAGCACAAATATTAATACATGGGAAAATACCCGAAGAAACCTAAATACCATACATATAAATACCCACGAAAACATATATATATATATATTATTAATAGCCTTGTGTATCATCTATCAGATAGATAGAAAAATCACAGAACCATTATATACTCTTGCATCAATCAATATGTACTGACTTTAAATATTGTAAGTGGTACATATATATCAAAAAGGGTTGAATAGATATCTATATATTGTTAAATAAAATATGTCTCCCATCCTTTTTCTAATCTAATATTTTGTAAGTAGCATTCTTAAATGAATTCAATAAGCAACACATATGTAAGACTATATAGGTGGATGTTTCTGTGATTTTCCTATCTATCTACCTACCTACCTACCTACCTATCTATCTATCTGCAACACTAAATTAAAATATAGATGTAACCATGATATCTAGACTGTAATTGCACTGCAACATGAATAATGTGTATCAAACATGATCTTACACCTTCTATTATCTTATTTGGAGATGATCTACAAGGCTATTAATAATTAGTGGCGTAATGATAACTTAAAATAATAAAAATAAAATGCCTGATTTCAAGTATCCTGCAACATTTCAAGTGATAAGTAATAATCTTATCTTTGCCTCATTTGCAACAAAATCCTAATTCTATTCTTTAATTGCATTCTCAGTGAATGATAAATTTAATTTAGTATATTACATGGAGAGATATTAAATCTAATTAAATTTTATTAGCTTAGCCAAAACTAATAATCAAATCTAATTGTGAAAAAATATGTAATCTGAATATATTAGGATGATCAAAATATTTATTAGTCCCCTTATTGTTTTATATTTTCTATTGTATGTTGTATATTGTAAAGTAAATGTGATAATTTATTCCAATTTGCATGAAAAAGATAAAAGTGTTGAAATACGTATATTGTATTTTATCTTCTAGATTTTATCATAGAAATAAGTGGTTTTCAAACTTTTTCAAACTGTGCAACTTTGTTAGTTAAAAAAAAATGCTGGACCCTCTGATTAAAAGGCAAAACTCTAGTGACGGAAAAATGACCGTGTTCAAGTGAACCTTTTTAAAAAACCTTCTGTCTTATACAAAACTCCAACACATTCTCATGAATCCTAGATTCCTCAGAACACATTTTTAAAAATCCTGATATAAATAGCTTGATGTAGTGGTGAAAGTGCTGACCTATAAACAAGGAGACTGTCAGGGTTCCGAGGGATGCCCTAATTAATTCATGAGCCTTGAGAGTTGACAGAGACTCTGAATTTAGGCCTCCCTTAAAAATGGAAGTTGGGTAACCTTGGACTTTTCTGAGCCTAATTCACTTCACTTATGTGGCTGTTTTGGGGAAGAATGGAGAAAGGAGCATTAGGTAAGTTCCATCCAAAAAGTTGGATCAAAATCTGTCTTCACTAACCAACCACAAGTGGGATTGTCAATTCCATTGCTAAGTGATGTGATTATAAGATGAAAACTCATGTGACCATGCCTATCTTATGGTGGCGGTTCTGGCTGTGGTTGTTAAGTGACTTACTGTGGATCATTAAGCACAATGTCACGTAACTGTGACATGCAACTTCTGCCTGGGAAGGTCACAGATAGCAATTATGTGACTGCAGGAGACTGCATTTGTAATGATTGCAATGCAATGTAATGACAGCAGGATAGAATCAAGATCATATGAAGTGTTAGTACCCTTTACAATGCCTTGGTAAGATCACACTTGGAATATTGAATCCAGTTTTGGTTGCTGCAATATAAAACAGATGTTGAGACTCTAGAAAGAGTTCAGAGAAAAGCAACAGATGATTAGGGAACTGGACACATAAGCATATAAAGAATGGTTGCAGGAATTGGGTATGTCTACTTTAATGAAAAGAAGAACTGGGGTGACATAATAATAGTGTTGATAGACACTACAGATAGACTGCCACAAAGAAGAGGGGATCAACCTATTCTCTAAAGCTCCTGACAAGAAAGAATGGATGGAAACTAACCAAGGAGAGAACCAATTTAGAACCAGAGAGAAATTTCCTGACAGTTAGAACAACTAACTAACAGTTGGAATGGCTTACCTTCAGAAGCTGTGGGTGCTCCATCACTGGAGTTTTTAAAGAAAAGATTGGACAACCATTTCTCTGAGATGGTATAGGGTTTTTTGCTTGAGCAGGGGAGTGCACTAGAATACCTCCAAGGTCCCTTCCAACTCTATTATTCTTTATGTTCTTGGCTTGGCATGCCAGTTGCGATGATGTGACATGAGAACACTGCAATGGCCACAACTTCAAATGAACAAATAGTGAGTCAGCAAGGACTGCCTGTACACACATGTGTGCATGCACATACATCCTCACACCGCCATAGACAGTACTGTACTGTTCCAAAAGCTATTAAGGAAGAGAGAAGGGAATGCTCTGCCCAGAGTCACGTGCTTGTGGTATGAGTGGCTCTATAAGTTAGATAAATATGTAGGCTGAGGGAAAAAATTACCACTGACCAGAAAGTTTCATTTTGTTGGGACTTTGGCTTTGACTATCGAGTGTCAGTATGATTAAACCAGATACATTTTATAGTGAAATGGCTATTTTGAAGAGCTCATGAAATCTTAGGTTCCAATTTTTGTTATACTATCAGCTTGAATGTCCTAGGAAGGGGAGAAAAAGCTGTAAGTGTCATGCAATCCTATTTTGTGGATCCCTATTTACAAATTATATCCCTAACATTCAGTGGCCAAATGGCAAATTATGGTAGTGTCATTTTTCTATTTAAAAGAAAAGAAAATAGCATTGTTAAGCTTTTTAATCTTCCCCAAACCTTACAAAAATGTTGAAAAGTGGCTGAACATTGTAGCCTTCCCCCCCTAATAATCACATTGAATTATTGCTATGCTCTTTGGCATCATTGGCATTAATACAATAATCCTTCTATCATAAAAATAGTTACCACAATTTTGTTGTATATTAATTTTTTGCAAGATTAATAATGCAAAGAAGGAAAAATCTTGTTCTCAAATACATTATCATTATTTACTTGCTTTTTAATCTTTTTATTTTAAGAAAAGAAAATTAATTCTATGCATAAATTGGCCAAATAAAGCAGTGAAAGTGAGAATTTTTTTTGCAAAATTGGTGTTTCTATTAATGTCTCTATTTCCTTATATAATACTATTTTAAATGAGGAAATAGAGACATCCAGTTTTGCAGAAAAAATTCTCACCAATATTTTATATTGGAAGTTAATGGAAAATTCTGTACTTGTCAACAGTGGTGTCCCCCAAGGCAGTGTTTTAGGACCAACTCTCTTCATACTCTACATAAATGACCTCTGTGATCATATTAAGAGCAACTGCATTCTCTTCACTGATGATGTAAAGCTATTCAACACCACAGACAATACTGCTACCCTTCAAAAAGACCTCAACTATGTATCAGAATGGTCAATCAAATGGCAACTTCAAATCTCAGCAAATAAATGCTCTGTCTTACATATTGGCAAAAAAAATCAGAAAATAAAATACAAGCTGAATAGTCAAGACCTTGTTGAGGATCCAAACTCTGTCAAGGACCTTGGAGTACTCATCTTTAATGATCTAAGTGCTAGAGCCCACTGTAACTACATAGCCAAAATGGCATTAAGAGTTGTTAATCTAATCCTATGTAGCTTCTTCTCTGGTAATATCACACTACTAACTAGAGCATACAAAACATTTGCTATACCTATACTTGAATACAGCTCATCAGTCTGGAACCCATGTCATGTATCTGATATTAACACAATTAAGGAAGTCCAGAAATATTTCACAAGAAGAGTTCTCCACTCCTCTACTCATTGCAGAATATCTTATGCCACCAGACTTGAAACTCTAGACCTAGAAAACCTAGAATTATGCCACCTTCGATATGATCTAAACATAGTATATAAAATCATCCATTGCAATGTCCTACCTGCAAATGAATACTTCAGTTTCAATCATAACAATACAAGAGCACACAATAGATACAAACTCAAGGTTAACTGCACCAAACTTGATTGCAGAAAATATGACTTCAGCAACAGAGTGGTCAATGTTTGGAATACTCTACCTGACTCTGTGGTTTCTTCCCCAAACCCCAAAAACTTTAACCTTAGACTGTCTACTATTAACCTCACCCCTTTCCTAAGAAGTCTGTAGGGGTTGTGCATAAGCGCACCAATCGTGCCTACTGTCCCTGTCCTATTGTTTCTTTTTATTTTTCTTATAGGTATCCATCTTATGTATCCAAAACTATGTTTATACTTATGCCTGTTATCTTGTAAGCGATTGACAAATCAAATAAATAAATAATTAAAAAAAAATTAGGGTGTATTCATACAGAAGAGAAGAAAAAAATCCCTGAAATTACCATTAAACATAAACCATAGCTATTTCCCTTTTAAAATGGCATTCGTATAAAACCTTAAGATGTGAGGAATGTCAAAAGCATTCAGATAATGTAACATAACTAAATTTAAAGATGAAAGTGAATTGTACAATTGTTGTAGCATACTGAATGCATGGTAGACTTTTGCTAAAGAATGCAAATACTTCAAATAATGTAATTGTATTGGTTGCCTGCAAAGTACAATACAATATTGTTTGACTCAGGAAAACTGTATTGACAATCTTGAGTGATGTTAGCTAATGCCGTACGTTCTTCTCTGTGTAATGTGGTAGAATCTATTTGCACAATACACAATATGTATTTGAGTGGATATGCCGAGTCAGTAAATATGTGCTAAACCAACATCCTTTGTATATCTCACAACCTCATTATACTTATTATCTGTCTTTCATCACAACATTTTGTTTGATAGTCTCTTCTGAAACAAAGGTCTTATTGATTTCTATTTTGGCCTATGCAACCCTATGTTTGCATTCTTTTCTCAATTATGTTAATCAATTAGAAGAGCAACAAATACCACTAAAATTGCATATACAATATTCTTAACAAAGTGGTAGGACAATCTCTGTGATAATGTCATTCTCAGAAATTTTAAATATTTGATTTTGGAATAATTGTTCTAAATTCCCCAATTGTTATGCCAGTAAGTTTATTTTAGAAACTTTAAAATAAATAGAAATGTCCTGTTACATCAATGGATTGCATTTCTGATCCATAACTATACTTTACTTTGTTCTTTTAAAAATTATTCCGTGATGAATAATAATAGTGCAAAAACCCTCAGCAATACAATGTTAATAAAAATAAATAAAATAAGTAAAATAATTACAGAGAGAAAAAATAGAATGACATGAACATTTTGAATAATGAAGCAATGGTTGTATTTGTGTGAGAATGCATATCAGTGTGTATATCTATTAGCACTGCACTTCGCTTAATAGGGTATGCCTAGTGCTAACCAAAATTAGCTCAGTTCGTCATGCAGAATTAATTTTCAGGACTCCTCCAAAAGAGCAGATTATCTAGACTTACTTATGTCTGGTTTCAGGGCTGAGTTTGAGACAACTATTTTATCAGTAATTTACATCAGTGTATTTTCTTCCTTCATATTATTCATTTGTTCAATATTATTTAATATCTACATGAAACTACTGAGAAAAGATAATCTAGGATTTGGGACTTTTCTTGCCAGTATACATTTGACATGTAGTTTGATCTCACTTATTACAAGGATAACTGATAATCTTCTGAATCTATGCCTGAAGGCAATACTGGGCTGGATGAGGGCTAATAAATTGAGAAGTCAGGCAAAATCCTGGATTTCCAGGAGTCAGATTCTGGAATTACAATTCTACCTGTTTCGGGTGAACTAGCTCTTTGCCTCTGAGAAACTGAATAATTTGGGATTCATTTTGCTGCTTTTTCCGTAGGCAGTGGCTAATAGTGCTACCTTTATTGGTGTCCCTCTGCTATTGTTCCTTAGGCCATAGTGTTCCATCTGGCCATAGTGACACATGTATTAGCTATTATTAGTTTGGAGTACTGCAGTGTATTATGTTTGGCAAAGTTTCCAAACACTGAAACTGATCCAAATTGGTCCAAACTGTCAATCTCAAATTGTATGTCCCCTGCAAGATATATATTGGTTACCAGATTGTTTTAAGATATAATTCAATCCGACCATGGAATTATTCCTACAAAATGATTGGGTTGGAGGATACCCAGTAGCATTAGTAACTTTAATAGTTACACCAGCAAGAGTGGAAATAAACTCACCTATTCTGGTAAGTCAGAAAGGGAAAACTAAAGCTAGAATTTATCTCTAGTGTACTGAAAGGCAGGAGAACTCTGTGGGTATGAAATAAGCCAACTCTTGTATGCAAAGGAATTCTAAATCAAACCCAAATGTTTCACTATTTATGTATTGTTGCCAGGAAACAATCCTGGTGGTGCAGTGATTAAACTGCAGTATTGTAGGCAAACTCTGGCCACAGCCTGGAGTTCAATCCTGACTGAGCTCAAAGTTGACTCAGCCTTCCATCTTTCCAAGGACACTAAAATGAGGGCCCAGATTGTAGGGGACTATATTCAAATGCTTACATTGTGAACTGTCCAGATAGTGCTGTAAAGCATTATGAGGTAGTATATAAGCTTAAAAGCTATTATTATTGCTCAAACTGTCTGGACAAGGCTGAAGCTTTTACACAAGTGCCAAATAAGGAGACTCATAGGTCAGAAAGTGCTGTACTAGTTACTGGGACAGATTTTTTCAACTTTCATGAATACATCTGGAAATGATGATGTGGCCCGACAAAATCTGCAAGGAAGTCTGAACTTCTCTTTCAAGGACATATAGTCAGAAGGAACAGATTCAGTATACTTATATGAAACATAACCTGAGGCATTATGAAAATTGACATGGAAAAAAATATTCCCAAATTTTCAAAGAGGAAAAGACCTGAGTGGCTTTCAGGCAAGCTATGATGAGTAAAGAAAGTCAGAAGATTAAAGCTTTGGGCAACAAAGGAGTTGTAAGATGAATATACAGAGAGACTTCCTGTGCCAGGCAAAAAGGTAAAGAAGACTATTTCTAAAAGAACTGAATATGAAAAACACTGTGGCTTGTAGAATAGAGGAAGAGAAAAGGATGCATATTGTCTCCATATCTGTTGAACTTATATAGAAAATGTAAGACTGGTAAGAGATAAGCTGGAATAAAAATACCAATAATAATTTGGAGATATTCAGATGGAACCACTTGGTTAGTCAAAAATGAAGATAATAATAATCACACAACTGAAAAGTTAAACAAATCTGTTAATACAATTTTTAATGTTTAAGTTGCTTAAATATCAGTATGCTTACTGAATATACCAGCTGATCACAAAAAAATAAAAAAGTCAATATTTGTTTTCCTGAATTAAAAAAAACAACATAAGAATTATTTGCTTTCTTGGATTCAAGGAATAAAAAGATATTATTTCTAAGGAGGAAGGCAATTACAAATCACAAAGGATATTTCTATGACAAAAAGGATAAATTATAATTGAAACTATTGGTTTTCAGACAAATTCCTTATCAAGCTAGATAAGATCAGCAATATCAGCAGCCCATGGGGAAATAGAGTTTGCTGGCTGTTTATATGTGGCAGCTTACCTTCTAGCATTGATTGGGGTATATTTTCTTTTTTGATTGCTTTCTGAGTGCAGGATTGTTTCTTCATCGGTCTTGTTTATATGGTGCTCATTCCTTCTTATCTGCATTTTGTTTAATAGGTATGTGATGAAGAATGATGTGATTAGTTCTGTTTGCCTCTTTCTTCCATTCAAAAGAGAGGTCAAAGAAAGGTTCTAGTCTAATCTCAAGCACAGAAGTCCACTGAGTGACTCTGGACCAATTATTCTCTCTCAATCCCATCTATGTCACAGGATTATTATTGTGAGGAAAAATAGGAGGAAAATAGGAAGGAGAGATTTTGAAAAAAAGGCGGGATATGAATTTAACAAAAAAGGTAAATAATAAATGTTCAACTTAACTTTCCTTCCAGGAGCATTGTGAGGATAAAGTGTGATGATTCCAATGTCTTTTACTTCTTTGAACAGTTTAGGTGATATTCTAAAGATTAAAGAGTTTGTCTTACATTTTTTTAATCTCTTAATCTTTTTTAATCTATATGGTTTATGTTGGATAGGTATGGACATAGGTGCAAAATATTTTAAGCTGGCCTATTAGAAGGGATAGGAGGAAAACAGCTGAAAGATCTTGCCATATCAGCATGTATAATATGTATCAGTTTGCAAATAGATTTTTAGAGAGAAGACTTCCAACAATTATTTGACATATCCAGACTGTATGATCCAGAGTAAATCATCTAAAAATTAAGCCAAAAATACATCCGTTTCTTTTTTTCAAATGAATTGATACATTGTGTAAATGCCTGAGCTTCCAGGTATATCATGCAAATGCACACAGTGTACAAATACAATATTTAAATTCATGATGTTACAGTTTCCCAAGCTACCCAAATTTGCCCTTGAGAACCAGAGCATTATAGAAATCCCAGCATGCTCTTTTTGCATTACAATTTATAAAACAGTTTTAGAATATACTGTGCAGGAAACTATTACATAGTTAAAACCTGGGGGAGGGGGAGGGAACTAGGCAACAGAATAAATTGCTAATTAAAGACAGAGCCGACAGTTGTACATTTAGCTTAATATTGTCTAATATTTTCCAGTGTGTATTACTTATTCTTAAGAGTTAGGGAGATACAAACATTCTCTTACTTTAGGAATATCCTGTTGTACGTTCCATACTGCCTAATCTGATATCTACCTTAAAAAAATTAGATGCCTTCTCAAATACTGTTAACATATCTTTCCCCACCGTATCAAATATTGATTACAGTATAGTTATTTTTGTCTGGACTAAGCTAGTTTATGTATTTTGAGAGAGGGTTTATTAGGCCTCAGAAGTTTATAATAATTTTAATATAGGAGATGCATAAAATCAAATATAACTCTCAAACAAAATGATTGTCTTTTTGCTACAACTGAATTACCAGCTTTTGCAATTTGTTGCTTCACTATAGAGAAATATGTGCCTATGTGGGTTCACATTTAATGAATGTTTGACCATAGTATGTTCAATATGTTTAATAAGTATTAGCTCCATATTTTAGACAGTAAAAAGCTTAGTATATTTGTTCCCACAAGCTTTGCACATATATTGACAAAACCAATAAGCTGCAAATCACAAGCACCAATGCTCTCTATATATGTCACTTTGACACACCCAGTAGAATTTGTTATGATAGTTATTACAATTGTAATAGAAAGCCAGAAGCTTATTGTTGAAAAGAAACAATTGGGATCCTTGAAACTTAACTGTTTCTGCTTAATATGGATATCAATTTTTACAAATTTTTATTAATATGGATACAATTATAGTATAACCCAGATGGAAGGGAGACATCCTTAGTTATTTTTCATAATTTTCATTATTTCATTATATCCAGAAAAAATAAAATATTTCCAGACAAGAAATATTTTGTCATTTTTGAAATTGTTCCATATTTTTTGTCTTCTGTCACAGAGTTCACATAGAGCTTTTGTGAGAGTTTTTATGATATATTTCAATAAAACTCTGTGAAACTTTTATGATAAATTTTCAATAATGTGATTTTTCTCCAGTTAGAGATACTAAGTGAAGAACCTATCATATTAAAGTTTACTACTAACCAATTCAAATGAAACAACTGCCATAAGATTGTCTCTAATGTTGTTCTTTTATTCACTTAGTGGAGTGGTACATGCTATGAATTCAAGACAGAGAAAGTAGCATAGAAAAATTGCATTTTCTCTTAAGGTTCCCCAAGTTACCTCACATGCTCTACTAGAATTTCCTCAAACTCTTCCTTGTGGATTGAATATGTGTCAGAAGGTTTACAAATATTACCTTTCACACCAAACAGCATTTAAGGAAAGTAAATACAGGTTTTATACATATAGTTTTCCTTTTGTACTTTTAGAAATATGAGCATTATCACTTGAGGTATGGATAAGACCACAATTTAATTTTCATTATGAAGTATAGTAATATATAGTTTAAGAAAAATATATTTAGACAGGAATATTTTGCAATAAAATAAGTTTTAAATAATGCATTCATGCAAATATTAAATTAATATTCTGGACTGAAACAAAATGGGATAAAATGAATGAACACATCCTGGAAATCTCTTTCTAGATTTAACATGAAACTGTAACTTATTTGGTTTCAGTTTGTTAATATCCATAGTCATTCATTCAAGTCTAGAAAACTTACTGGAGGCAAAAGTTGTACAGAGTCAACATGTCCAAACATAAATGAAGCAGCAGGTTTAAACAAAAAAAGCAAGTATTTGTAAATACTTGAATCCTACTTTATTTTTTGAATGAGGCATAACAGAATGAAAAAAACAGAGGCTGACTAGTACAAGTTAATCATACATTTTCTGGATGTCCCAAGGGAGTTGGAGAAAATCAGACACAGTGTAAAGCACAAAGTGGAAAAAGTTTTTGTGATAAGATGATAATTATTTTACTATCATAGTAGTTAATGGTGTTTTTTGTAAGTTACATTTTATATAAAATCAGACTTCTTAATTTTTCTTAATTAGCATGATTTGAGTGCTTTAATAATTCAATAACATATTGGAATAGTTTTTTATAATTGCTAGTGAAAGTTTATTGCTTTCTTTTTAAAAGTATAAAACAGGAAAAGTACAATTTTTCCAGATTTCTTTTTAATAAAACATGCTAGATCTTTTCAACAGCTATATTTTTATTGAATAACACTATTTTTCTCTCCAATATGTCAGTGGAAAAAACTCCAAACTAATTGGAGTTGCTTCTTAATTGATGTGTAAAATAAAAGTTTTTGGAGAAAGAGGGCATTTTACTTTGTGAAACACAGTTTTAAAATTTCTGTATTTTCTCTTTGGCATATGTTATCTCTTGGGGGAAAAAATTCTGCAGGATATTTTTTTAGTAGGATAGCATTCTGCTTTGAATTTAATATTACTCTTGATTTTTGCTCCCCAAGATTGCAGTCTAACCTTTCAGATGTCATTCACTGTGTTTTTCAAAAGAAGAATCTTGAGCACTTACTCCTCTTCTATTTCCTCACAGATGCTTAGTCTTTTTATGCTGGTAGTATATTAAACATGAAAGTTAAGTTGCGGTAATGGTTAAGGCATTATGCTAGAAACTGGGAATTCTAGTCCCATTCTAGGCTCAAACTGTTCTGGGGGACCTTGGGCCAGTTAACTCTCTCGCAAACTTAGGAAGCAAGCAAGGGAAAACCACTTTTGGGGAAAAAACTTGCAAAGAAAATTGCAAGGACTTTTTCAGGGAGACTTGGACCTAATTGAATGGAATAAAAAAAATGTACTGAGCAAAGGATACATTGTTCAGTGATAAACTTTGAACTTTGATCGATGTACAGGACTTTCTTACTGAAGAAAACAAGAGAAAAAGACCAATATTAATCTACTTGATGGAAAAGGAAGGATAGAATGGCATTTTAGCGGGAGTATTTTATATTTTGCTGGTTTGTCTTTTGGCATTGCATAGAATGCCTAGAAATTGTGTGAAATATTAAGCATTTTATACTTTGATGTCTCATTTTTGGCATTGTATAAATCAGGGGTCACCAACATTTTGGACCTCAGGGACCACCAAACTCATAATTTCAAATCCTGTGGACCACTAATATGAATTTTTACTGACAGTGGCTTGCTGATGTTTTCCCAGGGTCTCTGCAGAAAGCAGCAGAGACCCTGGGAAAATCCCCCAAAAAGTCTGCAGGAAAATCCCCCACCCTGTTTTCCTACCGATTGATCATTTATTTATTTACTTGAGATTGTAGGATACCGTCTCCAGCTCTGTCTCTGGGGGGGTGGGGGAGAGACTTTTGCTTCATTCAAGGAAAGCAGCAGAAGCAGCAGAAGCCTTTCTTTCTCTCACCCAAACTCCTCCAGAAATGAGTCTTTGTGAGAATTGTTGCGCTGGTGCACCCTTTGGAGCAGGATGCCTTGCAGGGTCCCCAAAGTCTCATTTCTGGTGGAGTTTGGGGAGAGAAAGAAAGACTTTTGCTGCTTTCCTTGAATGCAGCCAAAAGCAGAAGAAGAAAGAAGCAGAAAGAAGTAGCGCAGTGGCTAGGCCAGGCACATGGGGCAAGGGAGGCAAGTTCCCCCCCACTACCCTTTAACCCCTCCCCTCACTACCTCCTGTTGTTCGCAATGCAAGTGACACAAACCTTGTGTTCCTGTGGGCTGTGTGGGCGGTGCAGAATTGTGCAGCCTGGATTAATTGCTTGGGGGGTGCTTTGGAGGTGGCATTTCTCTGTGGACTACCAAAATTTTCTTGCGGACCACTGATTGGCGACCACTGCTATAGATTTCATAGGCATTCTATAAATACCTATTTTTACACGTTGACATGTACACTGTTTTCTATATAAAATCTTGTATTAGGTAAAATAATTGTATTTGCTTTCATTGCTACATTTTTTAAAAATAATTTTTATTGATTACATCATTAAAATATTGGACATGGTGTGGTCGTCCTGGCATCACAATTACATACATTTATAAAATTATACAGTCAACTTATATCCATTGTATTATCATCATATTCCGTTGTAATTATTTACATAGTCTCAATTACCAATTCTACAAATCCTAATTATTTTTTATTCTGGGTCCCTCCTTTCTGCTCCCACCATTGATAAAATTTATTCCATATCTTATAATATTCTGTCTCATCTTTATTTTTTAATTCCAAAGTCAATCTACCCATTTCAGCACTCATCAGTATTTTCTTTATCACCTCACCTTCTACTGGAATTTCTCTCTTTTTCCATTGTCGGGCAAAAACCATTCTTGCTGCCACGATAATATGTACTATTAAATAGCTCACCTCTTTACTATGTCTCTCATTCATAATTCCTAGTAGGAATAGTTCTGGTTTGTATTCTATTTTTTGTCCAATCATCTCATCCAACCACATCTGAACCCTACGCCAAAATTCCTGTGTCTTTTTACAAGACCACTGCATATGGTAATATGTGCCTGGTTCTTTGTTACATTTCCAACAATTTGATGATAGTTTTCTAAACATTTTGACCAGCCTTGCTGTGGAGGGAGATGCCACCTGTAGAATATCTTGTATAGGTTTTCTTTGTATGATGTGGCCAATATTATTTTCCTGTTTCGTTCCCATAGTTGTTGCCATTTATCCAATTTGATATTATATCCAAACTTTTTCACCCATACCACCTTTTCCTTGACCTGTCCTTCCTCCATTTTTTAGTCCAATAAACATTTATCAGCTTATTGTCTATCCCCAATAAAATTACATCTGGTGTCATAGTTTCTCTACTAATCCCCCACTTTTTCATAACTTTCTCATACTGTGATTGGATTTACCATGTTTCTCACAAAATAAGGCTGGGCCTTATTTTTTTTTTGACCCCCGAAAAAACGGCTAGGCCGTCTTTTTGGGAGTGACTTAATTCCCCCCCCCCCCTTGCATCCTCGGGTAGGTGGGCAGTGACGGCTTGGATGTTGACCTCAGCGTTGATGGGGCACTTTGTATCGGGAGACCTTCCACCACCGTTACTTTCCCTTCTCCCATGCTGTTGCAGTGTTTAGAGCAACGCCGCGGCATTTGGCACAGCCATGTGTGGCCAGCCAGGGCTCCTCCCTGCAACCGGAGCCCGGTGAAGACACTCGGCTTCAGGTGCTCCTGTCACCGCCTTCCTTTTGTCTTCAAAGGCAAAGCCAATTCTTTTAAAAATGCCCCGTCAGACCCTCCACTCATCCCACCAGGGCCGCGCCAGAGCTGTGCAGGATAGGTAGAGCCAGGAAAGCGAGCCGCAGGTGCGTGCCCACCTGCCAAGCAAAAGAGCCGGGCTGACCTGAGCTTGGCTTCCTTCCCAAGTCCCTCCAGCCTGAACCCGAAGGCGCCACCGGGAGAGGCTGCCTGAGGCAGTGATAGCACCCACCCATCCGCAGACAGGGAGGCGAGGTGACGGCAGCGCTGCTTCCCTGGCCAGCAGGTCCAGCAGAGAGAGCCTGAAGCCACCCATCCTTTCCACGCCTCGCCCAGCCTGTCCCTATCCCCATGCATCTCCAAATGTGCCGGCAGCTCCAAATGCTGCAGCAGCATGGGCATCAGGCAGAGGCGCTGACTCAGTGGGGCTCAGCTTGGAGGACACGGCAGAGGCTGTCACCTTGCCTCCCCATCCATGGATGGGTGGGTGCTATCACTGCCTCGGGTGGCCTCTCCCAGTGGCCCCTTCAGGTTCGGGCTGGAGGGACTTGGGAAGGAAGCCAAGCTCGGGTTGGCCCAACTCTTTCGTTTGGTAGACGGGCACACACCCGCAGCTCACTTTCCCAGCTCTGCCCAGCCCACACAGCTCTTGTGGGATGAGCGGAGGGCCTGGCGGGGAAGCACTGTCTGCCTTGGCGAGGGCTCCACCGCCGGGCAGGAGGGCCCACCTGTCAGCTGCTCTGGGCACCCCAGGCGAAGCTCTTCGCTCTCTGCCCAGCGCCAGGCAGGGATGGCGGCTGGGCGCTTCTCCCAGAGTGGGCCAATCCTGCACTGCAGCCCCAGGAGATTCGCCTCCCCACGTGGGGTTGGGCTGCCCTCTCGGGCAGGGGAGGCTTTGTTGTACCGGTAGTAGGGCGTCATTTTTAAAAGAATTGGCTTTGCCTTTGAAGGCGAAGGGAAGGTGGCGACAGGAGCGCCTGAAGCCGAGTGTCTCTGCTGGGCTCCAGTTGCAGGGAGGAGCCCTGGCTGGCTGCACGTGGCTGCGCCAAATGCCGCAGCATTGCTCTAAACGCCGAGGTAGCATGGGGAGAAGGGAAAGCAACGGTGACGGAAGGTCTCCTGATATGAAGTGCCCCACCAACACCAAAGTCAACGCAGGCAGCACCATATCCGGGTATGCAACAAAAGTACTTTCTAACGGCAATCCCCCCGCTGCCATTCCCCCCTCATTTTGCATGTTTAATATAGGTCTTAATATGGGGGGGGGGTTAATTTGATTTTATGCTGATAAAACATGCTGGGACTTCCTATTGGGGGAGGCCGTATTGTTGGAGAAACACAGTATAAATATGCCAACCACTCCAATTCTACCCCTTATTCTTTTAGCTCTTGTCTAGGTTCCAAATCCCTTTTTTCATTTGTAATGTCCTTATATTTTTCCCTCATTAATAAGATTTGGGTGTACCAACGCCTCTAACCAAACTGGAATTTCCATGTAATTTTGCTGTTTAATTTTGTTCCATACCGCAAATAGAGCTTGTCTTATCTGGTGTCTTTGGAAATATTGATGTGCTATGTGTCTACTGTACCACAAAAATGCATGCCATCCTAGGTGGAAATTGTGACCGTCTAGTGATAGTAATCTCTTATTCTTTAAAGTTATCAATTCTTTCACCCAGGTAAGCGTTGCTGCCTGGTAATAGTATATTTCCCAATATGGCAAGCCAAACCCTTCTCTCTCTTTAGCTTCTTGCAGAAGTTTTAGTTTAATCCTTGATTTCTTTCCTTGTCATCTAACATTCAAAGTCATTTTGTTCAGATTTCCAAAATATTTTTTATCTAATTTTATAGGTATATTTTGAAAAAAAAGAGTAGCTTTGGTAGAATATTCATCTTAATTGCCGCTATTCTATCTATTAGGGAGAGCCTCAAATTTCTCCATCTCTCAAAGTCCTCTTTTATTTGTTTCATTAATTTGCCATAGTTGTCCTCTTTGATTGTTGTACATTTTGCTGAAATATAGATCCCTAAATATTTCATTTTCTTTACTATCTGAATATTTATTCCCTTAGCCGGGTTATCTTTCTGCCTGTTGGTCATGTTCTTAACTATCCATTTTGGTTTTTTCCTTGTTAATCCAGCTACTTATCCATATTCTTCTAATATCTCTATAAGTTTCAACCCTGATTGTAGTGGTTCCTCTAGAATGAAAACTAAATCGTCTGCAAAAACTTGCAACGTATATACTTCTTTCTTAATTTCCAGATCTTTTATTTGTGTTTCCTTCCTAATTATCGTATTCTGGTTGGATTTGAGACTAGACTTGTAGTTCTTTGTGATGGTTCTTTTTCTTTGTAAGTTGTCAGGGCCAGATGTGTTTTACCATGTCGGTTTTTGGTTTCTGCTTGTGTCTGGGTTATCCGGCCCCTTAATTGGTCTATGTGCTGGTTCCATATTTCCCCCCCTTCCACCTCTACTCTGTATGACCTGGGGCTGGTGCTTTCTATTATTTTAGCTGGAATACAGGTAGTCCCTCCCGTGTAATTATGTGCATATACTTGGTCCCCTGTTGTAAAGTCCTACATTTTCCTGTGGAATCTGCTGGGGTGTCATTACTACCGTGTTTCTCCAACAATACACCCCCCCCATAGGAAAGCCCAGCATGTTTTCTAGGTATGAGGTGAAATTAAGCCCCTCCCCCAAATTTAGGCCTATTTAAAACATGCAAAATGGGGGAGGGGCAGTGGGGAAACTTGCCATTAGGAGTGGCCTGTGGGCAGCCATGCCTCACCACCAGCCACTCCTAATGGTCAATCATGGCGGAGCACGGAGGGCTCCCTACCCCCACCAAGTGCCTTTGCTGCAGACCCGGGTATGGTGCTGGCTACAGGCTGGGGTGGCGGTGGCGGCATGGATGTTGGCCTCTGCGGCAGCGGGGCACTTGTAGCAAGGTTCCATGCAGAAAATCCAACCAAGCCTGGGGGGGGTTTCAAGAGCATAAGCTTCCATATCTGCAATCAATTTGTTTTTGTGTGTGTGTCACAGGTCACCTTCAAGAAGTGAGGGGAGCCGAATGTCAACTCATAAAACATTTTGTATACATGTTTTACATGTCAACAGAAAGAAGGGGGGGAGTTTCAAAGAGCAGTCAGCAGTGTGGAATCGAAAGTACATTCCATTCATATTTTCTTCAGAGACTGATTAGATGACTGAAGCTTCTGCCACGCAAAAATCTAATTGGAGAGCATGATTGATGACTCTTGGCTATGGACGTGTTTTGTTGGATGATACACCCGGAGGGGTGCGGGTGAAAAGCAAGCTCAAGGGTGACAGTGAATTACGTATCTCAGAGTCGACTATGCCCAGGCAAATGCCGGAATGTTAACTTCTAATAAATCCTTTTTAGTTTTAGGAATGTGGCTCGAGGCTCATGATTTAATTGGAGTAACTGCCAGAATCCTGACACATATAACATACATACATATTTAAGAGACATTGTTGCATATTTAACATTATTCTTGTTAAAACTTCCAAAGTTAGTATAAACAATAGCAGGGATAATGGGCACCCTTGTCTTGTACCTTTCTGGATTTTGAAATATTTGGTCACCTCTCCATTTACTATTATTTTAGCCTCTTGTTTAGAATATATCGCCAAGAACATATTTAAAAATTTATCACCAAAATGCATATATCTAAGTTGCTGTAACTTTAATTTCCATTTGACATTGTTGAATGCTTTTTGGGCGTCCAAGAATAGCAGTGCCGCCTGTTTTTCCACTGTGTGTTTCATAACATTCTAGGGTATCTAATATTGTTCTTATATTATTTTTGATTTGTCTTTTTAGCAAGAAACCATTTTGGTCAACATGTATAAAATCATTTAGGAACCTTTCTAATAGTTTGGCTATTATTGATGTGAATATCTTATAGTCCGAATTCAGAACGGAATATTGGTCTATAGTTTCACTGCTACATTTTCTAATAGCTATAGTACTGTAAGAAGCTGAACAAATCATTGCCTTTTGTGCTTTTTTTAAAAAAATGAGCAAGAGCTAAGTTGCAGACTGCATAGAACAAAATACTTTCCCCATATATTTTGGTTGCCTATGATTTTGTGGAATTTTATATAAGGCAGTACAAGTCATTTATTATAAATGTGGAAAGCCATAAAATAGGGTATATAATCTGAGATGGAGAAACTACTACTTTTGATTACTGTAGAATTACAGCTATTCTATCAGCAGAAAATTATTAGTTATTTAGGTAATGAATACTTTTGTAAATGTACTGGATAACAGTTACCTGCTTCAATTGAGTTTCATTCCAGTTTAGAAGCTGCACCTAGGAACAGACCTTTTACTTGGAAATATTAGAAAGCTTGTTTCACTTCAAACTATTGATAAGCTATTTTGGGTGTGTGTGCATGTGATTACATAAGAATATCAAGTTACATTTCTTTATTTGTTTGTGTATGTGGGGGACACTGTGGATTTCTTCCCTTTCTACTTCTATTTCAGGCAAGGGTCTTTCAAACTTGGCCAGTTTAAGACTTGTGGACTTCAACTCCCAGAATTCGTGAGCTAACATGACTGGAGGAAGAATTCTGGGAGTTGAAGTCCACAAGTCTTAAAGCTATCAAGTTTGAAGACCCCTCAGGCATAATGGTAGTAACTAAAATTTAGAACATATGCTCTTCCATAATTGTTCAGGAAATGCAGGACCTCTTGGCTGATTTTGTCATCTATTCGATAACTGTTGAACTATTTTGTTGCAGTTAATTACTTAACTCTAGACAGTCTTTGATTTTACAACCATGAGTTTACAGTGATTTGTAGATCTTAAGATGCTACTTGATTACCCTTGAACATCCATTAATAATTAAGGAAAGTTTACCAGAATAATTACTCATTTGCTCACTTATGTCAACTGTTTATTGAACAACAAATGCCTTTAATTGATTAAAATACTTAAGAAGAGATATGGTAATATTTCCATTTGTACTTTAAAATATGTTCATGAAAAGCCCTCCAACAGATAAGTGATAAATATTTGTTAGTATTTATTTTTTTATTTTCTCTTGTATTTTCCTTCATACTAGCAGGAAATAATTTTCTGTCACTTTGAAACTAAAAAATATTTGCCTTCTGGGATTTAAAATTTGTAATAATCATCAATAAATATAATCAGTTCTTATAACATAACTGATTTCACTTAGCACTGTGACCTAGACTCACTGCTGCTTCAGAAGAATAAATAATAATGGCCCTCCAAAGCCTAGTTCCTGTTTGCTAAATATACTTGGCTAGCTTTGCATTCCTTGCTATGCAGTCATTAATGCAGTTGTCTTTGACAGCATTTAATTAAAATGCCTTTTCTATTAAATTCATAAATATTTTTCTTTTTATATTGTTTTTGAGACATCGAATGCCAAATATGTGAACATCTCCTTAAATAATTATCTCTTGTAAATTGTAAATTAAATTTAATTTAGTGTCTACTTAATATTGGTGGGAGAAATGAAAAATTAATACCCTGGAGTAAAACCAGCTTTTTCTTCGTAAATGTTTATGTTTGATATAGATAACTCTTTACCAAATTGAAAGAGCTAATTCTCAGAAAGTGAGAGCTAATATGTGTGTGTTTTCATCTATGTACCTCTAAATTTAGAGAGACAAAAAGATGGCAGCTGTGGCATGCTCATTTTAAATGAGAACAATGCAATTACATTGTATGAGTCTTTTTTTAAAAAAATCCTGAAATGCTTAAAGCTTCTTAGAAGATGGAACTGTCATTAAAATAACACACTAAAATCAGTGTGTTGTCTTTCAGGATCCCAGGTACAATTAAATTGTAGCCTTCTTCCCATGGCTTACATTTTCACATCTGTGGGAACAAGGGGGAAAGACTGAAAAAAAAACCCCAGAACTGTGATATCATGATGCACGCTCACTTTTCTCCTGTATTTGTACTGTAGTATTTCATGCACTTCCAAACAGCACATAGCTTGCAGAGTGTACCCATAATCCTTCTTTCATTTTCATTCAGAGCTTTTGAATCATATTTAAGGATTCACTTCTAAAATCATAGAAGATTCTAAATAAACTATTCTTTTTGTATTATATAGTTCCTGAATTTACATAAACTCTAGAGTGCATGTGTCCTGAAGATCCCATTCTTAGATTGTAGAATGAGAAAGTAAAGGCTCATCTATTGTTCCTTTGAGTGATGTGAAGCATTATCAATATATAAAATTAGTACATAAATTGTAGATGGTAAAGACATATTTCAAAGGATAGTCCCAGACATATTTATTTGTTTGTGCATTTTAGATAGATATGTGGATTTCTATAATTTCATTGTGTCTTAATACTGTGAATGAGCATTTGTTGAGAGAAAGAGGGGGAGTAGGGATAATTTAGCATTAATAAATTATTGACATTTTAGTGTCTTGGCACCTGATAACCTATGAAGCTTAAAAAACAGGAAACTGCCTAATATGAGAGTAGTCAATAGTATATTCAATCAGAACTCTGCCGTTAATTGCTAGTTGACCTTAGAGATTTCCTTTAGGAAACTATTTTCCCATACCTGAGATGAAGGACAACTAATAAGGCTTTTAATACTCAGGATATTATTGCTGAGATATGAAAACTGAATGTAAGAGTACAGTACAAAACCTTATATATAGGGCATAGGAAGTATTTTCTGATGGAAGGAATGGTGATTTGAAAATGTTTATCACCCAAAAAGTTAAACAGGAATAGAATTGCCAGATCTAGTTACTGAGAGCATTGCAGGTTGCCCCTTGACTTTAACCATTCATTTAATGATGGTGTTGCTTTGTAAAAAGTGACTTATGATCCATTCTCAAGTTATGACTATCACACCAGCCCCACAATAATGTGATCACAATTTGAGTATTTAGGAATCAGCTTGCATTTTTGATGATTACAACATCTTGCAGTCATATGATCATGATTTGCAACCTTCCCATCTTTCTTCTGGCAAGCCAAGGGAATTGGGGAAGCTGGATTCACTTAATGACCATGTAATCGTCTTAACAATCATGATTTGCTTAACAATCATGATAAAAAGGGTCATGAAATTGGGTCTAGTCTCATGATGACTTCCGTTACAACCAGACCAATTAATGACAGACATTCTGGTTCCAATTTTGATCATAAGTCAAGAGTCAAGAATAGAATTCTTTATTGGCCAAGTGTGATTGGAAACACAAGGAATTTGTCTTGGTGCATATACTCTCAGTGTACATAAAAGAAAAGATACATTTGTCAAAGAGTCAAGAATCATCAGGTACAACACTTAATAATAGTCATAGAGTAAAATAAGCAATCAAATCATACTAGGAAACAGTCAATAAAAATAGGATACAAGCAACAGGGTTACAGTCATACAGTCATAAGTGGGAAGAGATGGGTGAAAGGAAGGATGGGAAGATTAATAGTAATAGTAATGCAACTTAGTAAATAGTTTGACAGGGTTGAGGGAATTATTGAATAAGGTTACTAAAAAAGTGAGAATAAAGAAAAATCAAATATATTTACAGACAAGAATTGTAGCAGAAGCCAAATCTATTTTAGTACTGATATAATAAAAGAAAAGAGTTGAAACAAAGTAAGCCACAGTTTTCAACAATGTCAACCAATAAGGAAGAATTTTTGTACCAACTTCAGTTTCTGAATAATCTTCAAAAGAAGCCTCATGTAATGGCCTTTGAAATAGTTTACAATAGTAATGATGAGGACTTGAGTTACTATTGACAGGACATCCAATATTATGTAACGCCCAACTGATGCACCAATGGAAGTTGTGTAAAAGATCCATTAGTCAGAGTATTCATCTGTGAATCCTGCAATAACCATGAATCAAGAGACCTCCTAAATCATAAACCTATTACCCGATATAAAATGGAATAAACAGGGAGCCAAATGGTTTCTGGACAAGGTCTCCATAGGTTGCACAATTTCTCTGGGAAGGAGGCATGCTGCTGGGTATTAGTAGTATTTCTTTTAGCAATTGCAGGTAGATATTGAAGTCGGAATGAGAGAATCGAAGTCTGCAGAACCCCATAAGAAAACATATATCAGCTGACACTTTGTTCCCTTTAGCAGTTCACCAAGAAGAATGTAAAAATTCAAAGGATTAATCTCCCTATTTGGTGAAGTTTTATTTTCAGTTGAGCAAGCATCTCTGTGCTACATATACATTTAAATCAGTGGTTCTCAAACATTTTCAGTCCACCGCCCCCTTGGTGCTACAAACTCATCCTCAGTGCCCCCCAACCAGAAGTGGGATTCAAATTTCTTAACAACTGGTACTGTGGGCGTGGCCTAATTTGTGGATGTGGCTTGGTGGTCATGTGACCAGATGGGCGTGGCTTGGTAGCCATGTGACTGGGTGGGCGTAGCCAATGGCCATGTGACTGGCAAACCATATATAAGTGGTCCTCGCTTAATGGCTGGTTGCTTAGTAAGTGTTCTAATTTATGACTGACCTCCACAGAGCTACTTGACCTGTTTTTGGAGTTTTGACACACACACACACACACACACACACACACTCTTTTCTAATCCTGCTGGAGCAGGTGGTTGAACTAGATATCTCATTCACTTTCCCCTCCCTCCCTCCCTCCCTCTCTTTCTTTCTTTCTTTCTTTCTTTCTTTCTTTCTTTCTTTCACTTTCTGTCTTTTACTTCCATCCCTCCTCTTTCTTTGTCTATTCTTTTTCTTCCTTTCTCTCTCCCTTTTTCTTTCCCTTTTCTTTCTTTTCCTTCTTGTCTCTTCTCTCTCTCTCTTTCTTTCTCTCTCTTCCTCCCTCCCTCCATATCCCATTCACTTTCTCCTCCCTCCCTTTTCTTTCTTTCTCTCTCATTCCCTCTCTCTTTCTGTCTCTCTTTCCCTTTCTCTCTTTCTTTCTGTCGCTTCCTTCCATCCCCCCTCTTTCTTTGTCTATCCCTTTTCTTCCTTTCTCTTCCTTGCTCTCTCTCCCTTTTTCTTTGTTTACTTTCTCGTCTGTTCCTTCTCTCTTTCCCTCTTTCTCTCTCTTTTTATCTCTCTCTTCCTCTTTCTCTCTCTTTCCCTCTCTCTCTTTATTTTCTCTCTCTCTCTTTCTCCCCCTCTTTTTCTCACTCTTTCTCTCGCTTTCTTTCCCTCTCTTTCTTTTCTTTCTCTCTCTCTTTCTCTCATTCCCTTTCTCTTTCCCTCTCTCTCTTTCCTTTCCTTAACCTATCTACCTATTTTCTGTCCAGGCAGGTGTGACCTAATCTGTCAAAGGCCTGGGATAATCCTGCATTACCCCGTTTCCCCTCTCAGAGGCCCCGGCCCTTAATTTCCCTGTTTCCTCCCCCACGACTGCCTCTTTTGTCATCCCACGGCCATGACTTTACCTTCCTCCCATGGCTGGCTGCCAGGGAAGGCTAGCCAGGGCTGAGCCATTTTTGTTGCTGGGCTCCCCTCCAGCCCATGTCACCCTTGTCACGAATGTCTGTAGCTGCCGCGTGATTTTTTTGGTGCAGCTGGACTGCAGCTGCACCAAAAAAACGTGGTGGGTGGAGGTTTTTTGCAGCAAAAATTACCGACCTCTGACTTTGCTTGCTCCATTTCTCCAACACACCGCTGTGGCCATCAGCAATAGTTGCGCATGCGCGTGATGTCGCACATGCGCAATAAGGACTGATTGGGCAGGGAACAGAGGAGCAGGTGGAGAGGAGCAGGGCCAGCCAGGGGCCCATATTACCACTTCTCCAAGCTACCGGGAATGGTAATGAACCGGTAGATTCCCATCCCCAAGGAGCCCACCTCCAGTGCCCCCCCTTGCCTCTTAGCGCCCCCCTAAGGCATCCCACCCCCAGGGGGTGGTACTGCCCACTTTGGGAACCACTGATTTAAATAAATAAACTCTTAAGATTATATTTAGTTTTTTCTCTAGTTCTTTGGCTTTTTTTTTACAAACTGCAGAAAAAATGAGCAAGAATTCAGTGTAAGGGACTATGTATGTTAACACTGATGGCTGTACAAGAGTTACAGCTGAACGCAAGAATGCAATAATTGGCATACATTCTTGAACAACAAACATCAAATCAAGCCAGTGTATGCATAGGTCTTTCCTAGTATGGGAAAATTGTGAATTACAAAATAGAGTTTATATAATCAGTGAATCAATGATGATCATCATAGTCCTGTTCCTTGACAGAAAAGGTTGAGGTGGAATTAAAAAATGAGTAAAAATATTAAAATATAAGGTTTCTGAAAAAATCCATGTTTATGAAGCTATGTAAAGATATTTGGGAATCGATCCTAATTTGTGCCTCGATGAAATTTATTTTGGTCACTATAGAGTGATTGGATACAAGATGGGCAGCATCTAAATTTTTTCTCTGAGCCACAGCAGTTTTTCTTGTTAACTTTTTTCTGCTATGGAAATTAAGTATGTGATTTGATATTTGAGTCCCAAGTTCATCCTCTTTCTCAATTTCTGAAGCAAATTATTTGTTCTATCTAACTACATTAGGCAGGTCCTGAAAAGAGGACATATTGTAACTGTTTCTCCAGTTTCCAAATGAGCTCATGATCCCAAAAGACATATATTATGCTAATATATGACAAAATGGTAAAATTAATATGCTGTTTTAGCAATGTAATGTGACCTGCATAATGTGACCATCTTGAATAAGAAAATGTATAGGAGAAACAGAATCTGTAGGGCCAGAGGTGATATTCAGCAGGTTCTGGAGAACCAGTAGTGGAAATTTTGAGTAGTTCAGAGAACTGGAAAATACCACCTCTGAATGGCCCCACCCCCATCTATTCTCTGCCTCCTGAGCTGATCAGCTGGCTCTTCTTTTGTTGCCCTGCACAGGAGAACGGAGGTTAGTTGGGTGGGGAGGGAATGGGATTTTTCAGTAACCTTCTCCCAGGAATGGGAAGGGAATGGAGATTTTACAGTATTCTTCCCCTGCCACGCCCACCAAGCCACACCCTCCACTAATTATGTATTTCTCTTAATATAATTGGATTATTGTATGCAGTGGGATTAGGGAAAAATTAATCGGTGTTTTTTTCTACATTTCCATTCATCAATTGTACAAACTAGTAATAATTGTTTTAGTTAGTTTGTCTATATATAAGAATCAACACATGTCATCCAACAATATTTTCTCATAATATAGGTAAGTATTGCATGAATAATTTGCTTCCATTGAGATGATGTTACCTTTTTAATTATGATATGCAAAGTCATGGAATTAATCATTAACCAATTCATTCACCCTCCACTTAGTCAAACAACCTACTCTCCAAAAAACAATTTGGTTTTAGGAAAAAATTGTCCTGCAATCTACAACTCCTACACTGCAAAAACATATGGACTACTCTACTCAACCAGGGTAAAGCAATAGACGTAATTCATAGAGCCTTCTGCAAAGCCTTTGATTCAGTGGTACATGACAAATTACTGTTAAAACTAAACTTTTGCGGCATTTCCAGATCCCTTCATAAATGGATTACTGCGTTCCTGTCAAACAGGCAGCAAATAGCAATAATAGGGAGCGGTATATCAAACCATGCTCCAGTTAACAGTAGTGTTCCCCAGGGCAGCATTCTAGGATCCACACTCTTTATACTCTATATAAATGACCTTTGTGATCACCTTATAAGCCACTGCTTCCTCTTCATATTTAATACCACCAACAATGCTACTGTCCTTCAAAGTGACCTTGATTATGTGTCTGAATGGTCAAACAATTGGCAACTCCAAATCTTGACCAACAAATGCTCTGTCCTACACATTGGTAAAAAAAAAATCAATACACCAAATGCAAGTTAGGCAGATATGAACTTGTTGATGACCCTCAAGGTAAAGGACCTTGCAGTACTCATATCAAATGACCTAAGGGCCAGAGCTCACTGTAACAGCATTGCCAAAAAGGCATTAAGAGTTGTAAATTTAATCTTATGAAGCTTCTCCTCCAGAAATATTGAATTGCTAACTAGAGGATACCAAACCTTTGCTAGACCAATACTCAAATACAGCTCATCTGTCTGGAATCCACGCTGTATATCGGACATTAATACAACTGAGCAAGTCCAGAAGTATTTCACGAGAAGAGTACTACACTCCTCTGCTCGCAACAGAATATCCTATATCACCAGGTTTGAAATTTTGGGCTTGGACAACCTTGAACTACACTGTCTATGGTTGGACTTAAGCGTAGTACCCAAAATTATCTGCTACAATGTCCTACCAATCAATGACTACTTCAGCTTCAGCTGGGATAAAGAGACAACAATACAAGAGTACACAACAGATACAAACTCAATGTAAACCGCTCCAAACTCGATTGCAGAAAGTACAACTTCAGCAGCAGAGTGGTCAATGCCTGGAATGCACTACCTGATTCTGTTGTTACATCCTCTAACCCCCACTCTTTTAACCTTAAACTATCCACTATTGACCTCACCCCATTCCTAAGAGGTCTGTAAGGGGCATGCCTAAGTGCACCATTGTGCCTACTGTCCCTGTCCTATTATCCCCATTTATTTGTACCTATTTCCTGTATTCTTACTCATGTTTATACTTATATCTATTATCTTGTAAGCAATTGACAAATCAAATAAATAAAAATGGACTCTTAAATGTCTCTAGGAGATTGAGAAACAGACATGGGGAAGGAAGTAGTAAATGTCAAGAGCAACAGAGGGTAGCTGAAATAGGAGCAAATTAAGAGTCAAATGTTGGAGGATAATTGGACCCAATAGGCATAATTGCTTATGCCTTTCAAGTTTTGCTCAGTGAATAAGAGCAAGAAAAGTTAATAATTTCCATGGCTCAATATTCAGGGAAGTTTGTTTCTCGGTCCATTAAAGCAGGGGTGGGATTCTACCGATTCTATCTGGTTCTATAGAACCCCTTGTAAACTTTCTAAGCAGTTCGGAGAACCAATCTCCATTTGTTTTTTTTCCATCCTTATTACCTTCTTGGCAAACAGCCTAGATTTGCTGTCTCCCGAGCTTGTGAGGCTTGGCTTTCTTAAAGAGGAAGGGTTCTTTTAAGATTTTTACACTACTGTTGGGAAGAAATACTTCCCTGGACAATCAGCACTTTGAAGAAATCATTGAATAATGAAGCAAAGCTTTTAGTGACAGGGAACCAAGATGAGTGACATTCAGCAAGGCTTCTTGGCTAGCTAGAAGGATTGACATTCAAACATGAGTTTACATACCCTTTCTGAGTTTTGGTCTAAAACTGGTTTTTGGTGAAGCTTAATTCTGTGCTTGGTGAAGTTTAATCCTGTGTTTATTGATGGGATAATTTTCCCGATTCAGCTTCAACAAGCAACAGCTACTGTTGTGATTTAATTATTTATATTGTGTTTGAATTTTTTCTTGCCTCATGGTTTCTTTTTCTATTTGGGGAGGGGGTCTTTCTTCACTGCTTTAATACTATCCTTTTGGGGTATACTTCCAAGAGGCAGGATGCAAGCTTGGCACTGATTTTTTTTACTGCCTTTCTGGGGGGCATGTGACCTTTCCTTAAATCTGGGTGATTGCCTTAGGATATCTTGTGAGGTAAGTGAGACCAGCTGGTATTTTTAAGTGGTGCAAATGGATTTAAGGATTGCTTTTCCTGGGTCTGCTTTTTCTGGAGAGCTTAAATGACCTCTCTGCTAAAGGGTTTCACTTTATGGGCAAGAGTTGGCTGCTTGATAGTTATCACTGCATTTTAACTATTTTCATTCCTCAAGATGTTCTGGCACCCTGCCTGATTTGTAACTTCGGCTTGCAGGTCTTTTTAATCTAATGATTGGTATTTAGGGCAGCTTTTTGCAAGCAAAGAAGCTTTTTGTATTTTTGTACAGGTAACCCTTGACTTACAACAGTTCATTTAGTGACCATTCAAAGTTACAATGGCACTGAAAAAAGTGACATGACCATTTTTCACACTTATGACCATTGCAGTATAATTGCAACTGTTGTTCTTGGTTCTGATCTGGTTCAATAGCTTGTGATCCAATGTAAGAAGGATGTTGAGGAACAAAGAGTGAAAGGGTGCAGAAGTATTCATCCAGGATTGAAGATTGGACTCCTGGGGAGAAGGAGCATCTTTGGGACTGAAACTCGTGTACTGTAGATACAATAAGAGGCATCAGTTGGGTCTAGGAAGGGTCACCAATCTGAAATGTTAAAGGCTGCATGATTCTGCAGCCCTCAGTAGGGTGGTTCCTTCTTTTTTTCTTTCCTTTTTCCTTCCTGTTATTGCCTTTCTTCTGGGCTGTTCTTATTCTATGGTACTGTAGAACTGGGGTTGCTCTGAGCATCCTCTTGTTTCTAAACTGCCTTATTTGTTTCTGTTGATTGCATGTATTTTTCTTTTTCTTTTTTTGAAGACCCTGCACAAAGATTAAAAAGCACAGTCCCTGACTGCAGGCTTATTCTCTGATAGGCAGAGTACAATAGAACAGGGCCAAACTGGGAGAATCCCACTTCTGGGGGTGTGTGTATGTGTGTGTTTTGGGTGAGCTTCCTAGCTTTAGAAGGAGAGAGGGAAGGAGGAAGGGACAGAAAGAGAGAGAGAGAGAAAGAGGGAGAGAGGTAGGGGGGAGAGAGAAAGAAAGTGAGAGAAAGAGAGAAGGGAGATAAAAGAAAGAAAAGAAAGAGAAAAGGGAAAGAAAGGAAAAGGGAGAGAGAAAGGAAGTGAAAGGAAGAAAGGGGGATGGAAGGAAGGGGCAGAAAGAAAGGGAAAGAAAGAAAGAAACAGGGAGAGAGTAGAAAATAAATGAGATATATAGATGGATAAATAAATACATGGAAGGAGGGAGGGAGGGAGAAAGAAAAAAGGAGAGGAAGGAAGGACATAAATCCTGGCTTCAGAAGACTTTGAAGCAGCACAGCAATCTAGGGCTGCCTGCAAGGGATCTCGGAGGTCATCTAGTCCAACCTCCTGCTCCAGCAGGAGTTCCTGCTGGAGAATAGCAGGGTTAAAAGTGTGTGTGTGTGTGTGTGTGTGTGTGTGTGTGTGGCTGTGTATGTGTGTGGCTGTCAAAATGCCCAAAACAGGCCAAGTAGCTCTGTGGAGGTCAGTCATAAATTAAAACACTTGCTAAGCAACTGGCCATTAATCAAGGACCTGGTCATTAAGTGAGGACCACTTACATTTGGTTTGCTAGTCACATGGCCACCTGCCCGGGCCTCGCCCTGCCCTCTCCAGGGCTCCCAGGCCTCGGAAACTTGCAAAAAACACTTGCTAAGCAACTGGCCATTAAGTGAGGACCTGGTCATTAAGCGCGGACCATTTACATTTGGTTTGCCAGTCACATGGCCACCCAGCCATGCTCACCCCAGTCACATGACCACCTAGTCACACCCACAAATTAGGCCACACCCACAGAACCGCTTGTTAAGAAATTTGAATCCCACCTCTTCATTAAAGTATGGATTGTAGCCTGGATAATTATATTTGAATTGAATCATTTACTACATCTGGAGTTCAGAACCGACAATATATGATATATAACATTTTCAAATAAAAAATAAGTTTTAATTAGACTTTATTTTCAAAAGTAAAGGTAGTTATCTTTTTTTTCTTCAGAGATTAAAAGGTTTTATATGTGCAAATAAAGGGTGTAAGGAAAAAAAAAGATACCTATTTTGGTAGTAGAAAAGATCCAAAACCCATTTTAGGCCAATGAAAGGTAATAGTGTTCACCTTTCCGCCTTCTTGTCAACTCTTCAATAGAGCAAGAGGTTAAACAAACCAAAAAGGAGAGGATGAAAGTAAAAAACAGTGATTCTCAAGATTTGGTTTTGAAATGGTAAGCGTGGATAGATGATGGGCATTAAGTTAAATCCATCTCTCATTTTGAGATATGTACAGATCAATTGAGAAATGTTCCAAGAGTTACTGGGATAAAGAGACAAAGAAATACTGGTGAACCTAAGTAACAGTGACTTTATATTTTTAGAAATGGGGGATTATATTATTTTATTTTTTCATTCAGTCAGTCATTGAAAGACTCTAGCTACAAACTAAAACAACTTCAGCATTGGTATGCCTCTCTTTGATTTTATCTGCTTAAAGAGAAATTAGCATACTTACTGTCTCACTAATAGGATGGATAGATATTTACATAAAGAAAATACCTCTGTTGCTACTCGGGGCTGGTCTTCTTTTCTTGGCTTTTTCTTTTGTGTTGGCAATTTTGATTATATTTTGATCATATGTAGTTGTATAATCTTAAATGGGGGTACTGAAATCAAGACTTTGCTGTCCATGTGTAGTTATTTGTGTATAGCTCTGCTAGTTCCTTAACAACCTATTTTTTTTATTTTACTAATTAAGATTGTTAGCCTGATTAATTTAGGGTTGTTTATTGCCCCCAAACCAGGCTTTAATTAGGTTACTGAATGTACATGTAATTTCTACCTTTGGTGTGTTATCTTGTAAGTGATATGACTTATCCAGAAAATTATTATGAGGACTCATCAGCATCTTCAGGAAGGATTGGGGGAGGGAAGTAGAATAGTGAAAGCAAAAATATGGTATCATAAGCCCTGCTGCTTTTGTTTGTGCATTACAACATTAGACACTTGTACAAAAGAAGTAGATCTTGCGATGTGACACAACTTTCATAATTTTAATGAAAATATCAAGATCTAAGGATGCTACTGTGGTGAGTCCAATGTTTTCTGCATTTTCCTTAATCTTCAATTTTATTGTTTAAGAACGAGTGCTAAGATTAAATCTGAAATCAACTGAATACAAAGTATGTACTCCTACACTAGCTTTGGCATTAAACAATGATTTTATTTGTTATGATTCAGGTAGATAACATTTACAGCAAATTAATGTAATGCTTTTAATAGCCTAGTATATAAAATTACCTAGGAAAAGTGATGATTTAAAAAAATATTGTTCAAAGAAAGCAGCATTTTAAGAGGAGGGGCATTTTAAATAAATAATCCCAACACAGAAATCCTCCACTGGTGAAATTAAATTTATTGTATGTCACACCTTAGTTGTTCAATTTTCTATGATACCAGTGTTTGTTTTCTGAAGCAATTATTAAACCATCTTTTAAAAGGCAACACATGAGAAATGCCAGTAGCATTTTAGTTACAATATTAAAGGAAAGTTATATCTATCTATCTGACTTCCAACCATTTTACACGCACATATTGATTTCCTTTGACACGGTGTTCATTTATTGAGTACTTTAACTCCCCTGCCCATAACAGCACATGCTGCTAGCAATTGTAAAAGGAAGCCAAGTTATATTAAACCTGCCTGAAGTCAAAATGTAATCTAACATCTGTAGTTTGTAATTTGTCATCACTTCATAGATAGGTTTTAGTTGCTATTGTTGTTTAATAATGATTTGAATTTTCCTGAGACTGTAACCGTAGGTTACTGTGTTGTTCAAAAAAGTGATGGAAGAAAATAATCTTGGTATTCTTATGAAGTTCTTGATTATTAAGTCAAAGGACAAAGGGCAAAATCAAGTTTAACCACTTCCTGAAAGGAAAAATGAGCACAGGTGCAAGTGATCATGTTTTGCAATGTTGTAGGAATGTTCATGTTCCGGACTAGCAGGCTCGTAGCCTGCAAATCTGATTGGCCCACTGAAAGCCGATCGTGATTGGTCGCCATAGACTGATGCGATTGGCCAGTAAACGGGCTGCCGCGATTGGCCCTGCCAAGAGCGGCAAACTCAAATCACCTTCATTGGCTGCCTAGCCGCAGCCAGCCCTATATAAGGGGCTGCTGCGGCTGGGGTTAGTTGCTCAGATCTGAAGTCACAAATAAAGAGCTTTAGTTACTATCTGAGTCTTGCCTCCGTTCTTGAACCGTCCTCCCAGATATAACACTGGCGACAAGGATGGGATGTGGAGGCAACGAAAGCTATTGAAATTGAGCTAGCCGAAGGAGCACGTGGCTGACAGAGCGCAACGACGGCGACATGGCCAGCAGCGCTATACCACCCGCACCATTCGATCCAGCTAGCGAAGATTGGGACTCATACATGGACAGATTTCAAATGTTCCTGGAGTCCAACAACCTCAAAGATGCTACGCCCAGCAAGAAACGAGCCGTTTTTCTAACCCATTGTGAACCAGCTGTTTTTAAGATGGCTAAAGCCTTAGCCAAGCCAGCTGAAGTTAAAACCATGGATTGGGACACCCTTGCTCCCATCCTTCACAACCATTACGCCCCAGCCATGCCAACTCTCATTCGCAGGCATGAGTTCTACCAGAGGGACCAACGTGAAGGTGAGAGCGTTGGGGATTTTGTGGCAGACCTGAGGAACCTGGGTGGTTTGTGTGGCTTCGCCAACCTCAAAGAAGCCATGAGAGATCGCATCGTCCTTGGCCTCAGAGACCCAACCGTCCAGAGCAAGATCATGGCAAGGGAGACATCTCGCTTGCAGATGCCATAGCAGACGCCACAGCAGCCGAAGCCACTCGTAAATCGGCAGCACGAATGCGTCGAACCAGTGGGACCAACCGCCAACCCACCAACGATGCTGGGAAACCTTCAGACAAGTACACATCAACCACCCATCACGAAGACGTCGAGTCATCCTCAGACAGCGAAGAATAAGAAGTCCACAGGCTCCGGTCAGAACGTGAGCAACAGGACCAGCGGGGCTGCAAGTCCAACTACCAATGCGCTGGATGTGGGGGAAACTACCCCCGATCCGAATGCAGATTCTTAGATGCCATATGCCGTTTTTGCGAGAAACGGGGACACATCACGAAGGTATGCAGAAACAAGAGAAATTCCAGCCCCAGACAGAGAGGGAGCAGCCCAAAGAGAAACGATGGCAACGCGACCACGCAGAGGGACTGCCCTAGCAACCAATGGAACCGGTACAGCAGACCCCGAAGGTTTAACGATGCCCCCAGACGAGAGGAGGCTCATCAAACCATCACCATCGGCCACGCTTCATCACTTGACGCTAAAAAGATCCGAGTAGAGGTCACGATTGAAAACAAACCATGCAACATGGAAGTCGACTCTGGGTCATCTCTATCCATGGTATCCTGGAGAACACTCAAGCAGCTAATCCCCAACATCCGACGCCAAGACCTCAGCAGTCAGAGACTCATACTAAAAGACTATCAAGGCAACCGGATTCCAGTCGCAGGTACCCGCCATGTGCAGGTCTCGTTCAAGGGACATAAGGCAATTCTATTACTCACCGTCGTAGACCGAGACCGGCCAAGTCTATTGGGTCTTCAGTGGTTCGCGCCATTAGGAATCGGAATGGCTGGCATCCATCATACTGAAGACAATGACTGGGAGGCGGCTCTCGTCCACGACTTCCGAGAAGTGTTCAACGAAAGCCTAGGCAAGTATAAGGGGTCCCCTATTTCATTTAATCTTCGCCCCGACATAGCACCCATTCGTCTAAAGCCACGCCGAGTTCCCTTTGCTCTTAAATCCAAAATTGATGAGCAACTGGACAAATTAATTGCGCAAGGCGTGTAGTGTGACCATGCCCGATGGGAGACACCAATTGTCACCCCCATAAAACCTGACGGGTCCATAAGAATCTGCGGTGACTACAAGGCCACCCTCAATCACACACTACAGCAGAGCGCCTACCCAGTGCTAGTTGTTCAACATCTCCTGCATTCACTTGGGGGTGGCAAAATATTCACAAAATTAGATCTGGCCCAAGTGTATCAACAGCTACCAGTTGATTCCGAGACTGCAGAAGCCCAAACTATAGTCACACATCGTGGTGCATTCAAATGCAACAGGCTCCAGTTTGGTGTAAGCGTAGCCCCAGGCATCTTTCAAAGCCTGATGGAGAGACTATTACAAGGGATAAAAGGGGTCGTGCCCTATTTTGATGACGTATTAATAGCAGCACCCACAAAAAACCAATTAGAAAAACATCTCAGAACAGTCCTACAGAGGTTCAAAAACGCTGGCCTCAAGGTTAAGAAGGAAAAGTGCCAGCTTTGCACAGAAAGGGTGGAGTTTCTTGGCTACCTCCTTGACAAGCAAGGAATCCACCCCACAGAAAAAAAATTGGCAGCTATCAAAAATGCCCCAAGACCCAAAAACAAAACCGACCTCCAAGCCTTCCTGGGACTTATTAACTTTTATAACATCTTCCTACCCCAGAAGGTGACTGTTGCTGAGCCCCTCCATAGACTCCTCGATAAAAGGGCATCCTGGATTTGGGGACGTCGGGATGAACATGCCTTCCAGCAAGTAAAGGACCTCCTTACCTCTAATGCAGTACTAATTCAGTATAACGAGACACTACCTTTGACTGTCACGTATGATGCCTCACCATTTGGGGTAGGGGCCATCCTGAGCCATGTCCTACCAAATGGCTCAGAAGCACCAATTGCATTTTTTTTCACGAACTCTATCAAAAACAGAAAGAAACTATAGCCAATTAGATAAGGAAGCCCTTGCTATTGTCTCTGCAATAAAACGATTTCATGAATATGTTTATGGGAGACCGTTTTCTATTATAATGGACCATAAGCCACTACTTGGGATTCTGGCGGGCGACAAACCTACTCCACATATTCTCTCCCCCAGAATGACACGATGGTCAGAATTTCTCGCCGCCTACGACTATCAATTAAAATACCGCCCCGGGAAATCTATTCCCCATGCAGATGCCTTGAGCCGCTCACCGCTACCCGAGCCACAGGAAGACCCAGCTCCCACACTCCCGGTACTGCAAATAGAGACAGTGCCATCGCCTCCACTAACGGCTCAAGACATCGCCTTTGAAACCAAAAGAGACTCTTGTTTGGCACGAGTTCTTGGCTGGGTGGAGAGGGGATGGCCAGATTACGACACTAAGGAACTGTTTAAGCCGTTTAAAAACAGACAAACGGAACTTTTTTCACAAAAAGGGTGCGTTTTGTGGGGAGACCGAGTTGTTGTACCAACTAAGTTACAAAAAAGGGTCTTGCAAATGCTACACGATGGACACCCAGGCATCGTGCGTATGAAAGCGCTGGCAAGAAGTTATGCCTGGTGGCCTGGTATAGATAAACAAATCGAAACCTGGGTCGCCTCTTGTAACAAATGCCAGGAGAACCACTCAGCGCCACCTAAAGCCCCACCAACAGAATGGGAAACACCCATGGGTCCTTGGTCTCGCATTCATATTGACTGTTGATGCCTACTCAAACTGGCTTGAGGTCAATAAAATGAAAGCAACCACTACTGAGGCGGTCATTAAAAAACTGAACAGACTCTTCGCCACACACAGGTTACCAGATGTCCTGGTCTCTGACAATGGGCCCCAATTTACTGCCTTAGCCTTTGAACAGTATTTAGCGGAACGGGGCATCCGACACGCACTCACATCGCCGGCCCATCCTGCGGCGAATGGCCGGGCTGAATGAATGGTTCAGTTTACAAAGAAAACCCTGCAGAAAATGGATCAAGGCAACATCCACAACAAAGTCACTAGAATGCTGCTCCTGCAACACATCACACCAAACAGCACGACCAACAAGAGCCCAGCTGAACTCCTGATGGCCAGGAAACTCAGATTGCCTCTAGATCGTTTGCACCCTGCCTACACCCCGGAAAAGCCCCTGGGTTCCAGCAGCAAGCACCATGCCTTCTAGGTAGGAGACCTTGTTTTTGCAAAAAAATTTTCTGGGGATACCCTTTGGATTCCTGCCCAGGTAACTCAAGTTACGGGTCCCCGCTCCTACCGTCTACTCACCACTGATGGCAGACCATGGAAACGCCATATTGACCAACTGCGCTCCAGACTAACCACATCTTCCAACCCTGACCCTAACTTTGACACTAGGGGGGGAGGGGAAGCAGTGAACTCAGAATTAGAACCAACACCTGTTTATTCCGAGCTATCACCAAGATCACCGCACCATGGTTGGCAACACTCACCTGCTGCAGCTGAGACTGGACAGTCAAACGCTTCACCAAGAAGCAGCAACCAGGCAGGTTCAACGAGCCCCAGGAGCCATGGCAGTAACAGCGAGGCTGAGGACTCCATCACCCCGGGAGCACCAGAGGAGAGCCCTAACCATGGCACCGGTTCACCGTTCCTGTTTGATCCAGCAAGCAGTCCATCTGAACCCGGGTTTGAACAGGGTCAAGCGGAACTGCGTAAGTCAGGCAGACAGGTGAGAAGACCTGCCTACCTGCGAGACTATATTACTCCACCCCTTAAACGGAACCGAGAGGGGAGGGGTGTTCCGGACTAGCAGGCTCGTAGCCTGCAAATCTGATTGGCCCGCTGAAAGCCGATCGTGATTGGTCGCCATAGACTGATGCGATTGGCCAGTAAACGGGCTGCCGCGATTGGCCCTGCCAAGAGCGGCAAACTCAAATCACCTTCATTGGCTGCCTAGCCGCAGCCAGCCCTATATAAGGGGCTGCTGCGGCTGGGGTTAATTGCTCAGATCTGAAGTCACAAATAAAGAGCTTTAGTTACTATCTGAGTCTTGCCTCCGTTCTTGAACCGTCCTCCCAGATATAACAGTTTACTTTCTAGCAACTTCTAGAGTCTTGGAACGATTCTCCATCTAATAAATCAAATTTTGATTCTATTGCCACAGTCAAGTTACAATTGCATTAAAAGTTGTAGAATATTTGGAATATCAAAACATTGTTGTTATTATTATCTTAGTTCTATAAATTGCTGGCTACAGATAAACCATAATATAATTCTCCTAAAATATGTTTATAGAGCTTGCAAATTTTTGTTTTGAGAATATCTGTATGCTGCAGTCTTCCCTAGTATTAAGGGAAAGTTGGAAATGGCAGCATTTAAAAGTCTCTTATTTATTTTTCTGTTTAAAACATATACTTTTTTCATAACACATCTCAATCTGATTTAGCAACCAAATGTTGAAGCAATACTAAAACACAGTAAGATAAAACAAGCAATCTAGAGCATGGCCCCTATCAGTGGTGGGATTCAATTTTTTTTAACTATTGGTTCTGTGAGCGTGGCTTAGTAGGCATGGCATGGGAAGGATACTGTAAAATCTCCAGTCAGAGGTGGTATTTGCCAGTTCTCCAAACTACATAAAATTTCTGGTACCAGTTCTCCAGAACTGGTGAGAACCTGCTGAATACCACCTCTGGCCCCTATGAAATATAGGAAAAACTGGATATAGGTTGTGTCTGTGTGTGCACATGCGTGCACTTGTATGTATATACTGCTTCCATTTTTTTTTGCAAAATCTACTTCACACAAAAAGTTTTTCTCACTGACTACAGCTTTATTGTATACCATCATGATTTATTTTCAACTATTGTTCTGCTCTTGTCACTCAGAATTTTTAAGAGCCAAAAAGCTATTAACAAAAAAAATCAACAGCTTCATTAATAGATGTAGGAAAATAATAACATTAAGCAGTAAGCCATATGTTTCTGAAAGGAATCTATTCCTCCTGTGAAGATATTTCTGCAGCTGGGGAAGAACCACAAAATAGACCTACATTTCATTTTCATTCCAGTCCCCAAAAGTCTTGAGAAAAGAAACCTCAAGTACAAGTCATTCAAAAAAAGTTCAAGCTACTTTCAACTTTTTTTTGTAATTGAGGACTGTGTTTATTGAAAAAAAATAGTAATTTTCTTTACTTTCAAAATTTGGTGGCAATATGCTGACATTACATATAGAAGCAAAGCTAAAAAATTCAGTCTTATACAAGCAACACAGTTTTAAAAAGTTAACCAGATTTATTTATTTCTTTAAAAAATATGGCAGTTTGTTAAAAGATGATGAAACTTAAAAAGCCAAGTGGTTAATCTTGATGCCCCTGAACATAGTATTTCAAATAAAGTAGTATTCAATCCTAATGCAAAAGAAACTATTTGGGGCAGGGGGGGGGAATGTGGGTATATTTGTGAGAGAGTAAAACAGGGAAAGAGACAAGGGGGATAGGGAGAGGGAAGGAAGGAGAGAGAGGAAAAGAGGGGGGAGATTTTTCTTGGAATATTAATGTGTCTTTTTTAAAAAATAAATTTTATTTGGGTTTTCACAAAACATAATACAAACAAAACATCTTTTTTTGAGAATAGCATGATCCCAGGTTATCACTTTTCCATACAGACACAAACTCAATTTCATATTCATCTTTGTGTTCTATTCTATCTCATTACTATTTTAACATTTTCTCCTTAATTTTTCCCCTACCTTAGTTTTCTCAACTTTGTTTTTGATTATCTCATACCTATCTAAATTCAATTATATATCTTTTTCTAAGTTTCAATGTCTTTCTAATCATTATATTTATACTTTTGTCTGTCCTGTTTCAATTTCGTATTTTCTTTTCTCATTAAACAAGTTTTCCCCTGTAGTTACTAACTGGAGTATGACACCTTTGGATCTTTTAATTTTGTCCATTCAACTCTTATTTAAACTTCAGTTTATGCCTTCACAATTATAACATTCGATATAACACGTAACTTCTAATCGAATTTTGCTTGGTGCATTCTTAAAATAGACACTATGTTCTTAAAGAGAATATATATGTGTGTGTGTGTGTGTGTGTGTGTGTGTTTTCTTAAGTTTTCACGGGTATTTATATGTATGGTATTCACCTTTGTTCGGGTATTTTCCCACGTCATTATAGTTGTGCTTTTAAAGTTGTAGCAACGTTTTATATATATATATATATATAAAACAATAGTAAATAAAACACTTATTCTATTCCAGTTCAGCTCTATCATTAATGTTAGTTACAATCTTTAACATCTTTAACATTTCTTTTCAACTGAATATCATACTTCGTTAGAAACACTTATAATATTTCCATATTTTTCCCCATATTTCTTTCATGTTTCTTTTCACTTAAATTTTTATAAATCATTAATAATAATTAAAATGTTCCCATCCTTTCAATTTCATTCTCTCAATCTCTTTATTCCATCTATTTATTAACAAACATTCCATTACATTACAGTAAATATTTTATCTATCATTTTAATCACACTTTTCATATTTTCTAAGTTTATTTCTATTTCTAATATAACAATACTATCTTATGTACCCTTGCAGAATCCCTCTTTCAATTAAATTTCACCCATTATCTCTATTATTTCTGTCCTTTATAGCTTCTTTTCCTTTCCTGCTTCCGCCTCTTCTTCCCCCTTCCCTTTTTCACCCCTTGTCTCTCTAATTCTAATTCTCTCTTCTGTAATACTCTCTTCTGTTTCTTCCTAGTATTGTAATTACTTTTCAAACTATTCTTTTTTTTGGTTGCTTTTTCAAATCTTAAACTTTTCACTCTCTTACCTCCCTTTCCCTTTTTTCCCCACTTAAAATTACTTGGTCATTAAAGATGGCTTCTTCTTTGTCCTGCCCTTCTTGTTCTACAAGCATTTCTTGTTGTTTCTCATAGTTCCAGATCTCCATTTCTAAAAATTGAAACACGAAGCCAAAAAAGCCTCTTCTTATGCATCTTCTTTCTGTTTTTTAAGTTCCATTTTCAGTTCTTCTAAGAGTGATGCCATTTTAAACACTTTTAAACAACCACCTGATTGATTTTAGTCATTTAAATCCAATAACCAAAAATCACCAAGTAATCCAAATAATCCAAAGCTGTTTCTTCTTCCTTCTTTTTTCCACTTTCTCTTCTTGGGGTTCTAAGTTTCAGTTAAAATGTATCTTTTAGGAATCTTGTTGAAGTCTTGCTGTAAATTCCTTTTACTTCCAGGCAGTCTCCTCCATTTTTCCAGATCCCGCCCTTTTATTTTTTCCTTTCCTTTCCTTTCCTTTTTTAAAGGTTTTTTGAATATCAAAAATCTTTGTTATCCCTTTGACATTTTATTTTCAGCTTGAATACCTATTGATGTCACAGTGGATTTTTGCTAATTTCTTACTTAAATCTCTTAGCTGTCAATATGAGGAAGGAAAGAAAAAAAAACCAAATCCTTTCCCTTCCCTTTCTCCTTCGCTGTTTCAAAAATCTTCTTTGGGAACAATGTTATTCTTGATAGTTTAAATTCCAGGGTACCTTATGTTGTTGCTTTTTCAGTTAAACCCGGTCAACCAAAACTTTATCTTCCTATCTTCCTCCTGCACGTTCTTTTCCAATCGAGTTCTTCTTTGAGGTGGCCATTTCTGACCATTGCTTCAACTGCCTTTGCGAAAGGGAGTAATAGCCAGCTGGGGAGGAGAGATGCGGCTCTCCTCGACCCTGCTGGCAGTCTCCCTCCTCTTCACCACCTCTATGGGGTGGCTTAGCCCCAAATCCAGCCAGTTGGGGTGCTCCGGCAGTGAGCACAGATCAAAACTGCGCATGATCACAGATTTCGGTCTGTTGCCAAAGAAGCTTCGGAATATTAATGTGTCTTAACTGAGTTTAATTTTTTTTTCTGTTCAAATGTGTCTGATTCTTCGGGACTGCCTAGACAAGTCCCTGCCATTTTCTTTGCAAGGTTTTTCAGAAGCAATTTGCCATTGTCTCCTTCCTAAAATAGAAAAAGTGACTGGCCTAAGGTCACCTAGCTGGTTTTTGTAATTCAGGAGGTGACTAGAACTCATGGTTTCTTAATTGATGCTTTAACCACTATATCAAACTGGATCTCCAGTGTAATATAATATAGCTCTGAATAATAATAAATATGGCTATTCAGCAGTAATCTTTTATGAAAGGAAGGAGATAAGACAGTGGAGGATGGATTTTTCAAGTATTTTTAAAAATAACATTCCTGCACTCCTTTCGGTATGTTTCCTTTTCTCCCATCTATTAACAGGTCTGGCTAAATAGTGATTGACTTCAGTACATCCCATGAGAATGGGACTTGCTTCATAAATGATTCATAGTGTCTATACTATACAATCATTTAGGAAGCATATTATAACTCAACAAATGGAAATATGAAAGTTGTGATCAAGTCAAGTAGCTTTCATGTCATACAAATAATAGTTACAGAAGTTACAGGCATTAATACGAACACACCTAATAAGTTTTATATTTATAAAGATATATGAGAACTTAACCTTTGTACATTACAGTACTTTAAAAAAAGGAAATAAGCAATCACATTGTAAAACAAAGAATGGAGAGATTTGATGTAAACAATGTAAAAATGTGGCTCCTTTTTCCAGTCATCTGGGAGAGTTTGTAAATGTAATAAACCTAGTCTTTTCAAAAATTACTGTAACCTTAGTAAACTTCAGCTACTTAAGGAATATTTAAGGAAATGCATCTCTTCCTTTCTCTCTCTCCCTCTCCCTCCCTCCCTCCCCCCCCCCACACACACAGTGTGAGTTGCTAAAGTTTTGGTTAGATACACTGTGCCATTACTAACAGATTATATTGCAGGAAAGATTTTATTAATTAGAAAATAATGTGGTGGGGAAGATTCTACTTGTTTCTTTTTCATACAACAGATAGCTTTTTAAGAGTGGAAGCAGAGACTGCTGTGCAAAATCAACTCTGTAATAAAGATTTTTTGATTAGCTATCAATAGCAGAGGAAAATCAGTTATGGTGGATAAATAAATGGCAATGACTCCAGCCATTTGCCAATCTTCTCACTGAGGAAGTTGAAAGATCTTTACCAGGAACTACAGATTTTCCAGGAATATAGTTTGAAACCACTGCCTTAGTTTATTACAACTAATACATATCATTCCCATAATGATATACAACATTATATATTTTCCTAAATGTAATCATTCCATATCATACTTCCTTCCCTGCAGGCGTGCACTGTTATTTTTTACACATGGTTCCCAGCTGGATTTCATTGTGGCCTTCAAAACATATTGCAGTGTTGTATGATTTAATAGGAGTCACTTATCTTTTTAAAGTCAGCTTTCATCATATTAGGTATCTGTACATTTTCTATCTGAACAAGTTAATACCTCAAAAAGTGAAAATTAATACCTAAGAAAAGACAATTTTTAATAAACAAAACAGTTTTGTGCTTTGTCATTTGTGTACACGTATGGTTGCAGTATTGCCTTAACATTAAAGTGGAAATGAAATAGGGAAAGAAACATTTGAGACCTGTGGCTAGGGTAGAAAACATGTTTCAGTTCAGATTTGCAAGGAGATGGGAAATGATTTGGGGAAAAAATAGGAAGTCATTTCCAGATGGTCACAATTGCAGAGAAAACTCATGTGCTTAATGAAGGGGTAGAGGGAGGAGTGAAAGTAAAAAGCTTAAAATCAAAGCCATGTTTGAATTATAATCCTAAATTACTTAAAAATAAATGAAGAGAGTTGACCTATTTATAAACAATACATTGTATTTAAGTTACAGTCCGCTTTTATACAATCCTTTCAGGCTTTGCTGTTTATACTCAATCAGTGACAACTTGTGGATGCAAGATTCAGCTCAGATACAACTGTCACTTTTCTTCTTGTTTATACATGCTGTAAGAAATTTGACTTACTTTTCTTGATAACAATTCTGAAGTTCAGAATAATTGGTAACTTTGATTTTAAAAATACGTAACTGATACCAAAAGAGGAAGGCAGACTTTTTTCAGTCTGTGAGGCAAAATGGCTAGTTGAACCCTGTGAGGCAGAATGGCTAGTTGAACCCTCAATTTTTCCCCCACAGCATTATATAATATATATTTCTCCTCTTTTAACAGGGGGAAGGGGACCTTGAAATTAACACTTTGCAAAATGGGGGTGGGAGAAATCCAACATGCTTAGATAAATAATTTTATGTCAAATTATTAGTGCTACTGTTTAGAATATAAAGCTTCAGTATAAGTCATCAAATACATTGGCTGGGAGATTTATCAATTTTCACTCCTGTAATAGCTTTAGGCGATAATTTATAATCAGTTCTGATGTTTCTTCTTATCATCAATAATGGTGATAGGCTGAACTGTCATCTGCAGATATGCATAACTTTACTGAGGTTTACCAGTCAAATATAGAGAAAAGTAGAGACAATAGATAGTCATGCTTTATTTGCAGTTGAAGTATTTTCACTTAACTTGGTCTTTAAATATAGTTGAATAGAAATGGGGAGAGAGGGGAAGAAACATCTGAAGTGCAATTATGTGAAAAATAAGTACACCCCATTGAGGCCTTCAGAAATATTATAGATGTCAGGCCATCATAGCAAGTTCTGCCTAAGAGCAGAAAACAAATGCTAAAAGATCTCTCTAAGAATCCAGAATTTCATTACATGACTTACAGGTAGCTTTTTCCACTAGCGATGTCAAAGTGCATATCTGCTATTAGATTTTACAAATATAGATTACTTTTGTTTGCCATGCTGTCCGGGCTGTGCTTAATAAAGTGTAAGCAACTCTGAAAAAAAAAACACTAATCTTTAAAAATGGTGTATGCATCCTATACATAGCATAACCATAAGATAATGAACACATGTATACACCCCTTTGTACAATGCGGTGATGATTCATCTTGAAATAGATACCAGTTGATGATTAAGGTCAGTGCTGCTTTGTTACCCTATGATTTTGAAAAAAAGTGTTAATTTTAGACTACTTTTTAAAAAGTAAGCCGATTATACACTATTAAAGTAATAGATCTCATAACAAGTGAATTTGTTGTTTTGAAAATAAGCTTCTATTTAGACTTTTTATTACTTATTTAATAAGTAATGGCTATAATATATATAGCAACATAATTTTTCTGAGCCAATTAATTTTAGCAGATGATGTCATTTCCATTTTTGAATAAAATAATTGTAATACTTATTATGTTGTCCTTAAAGTTGAAGAGAGTATGACCTACCTTGTAGCAAAAACTAAGTTTTAGAATTGAAATCTGGCTTCTGGCTTGCCTGCCTGCCTTCTTTCCTGACTCCCTCTCTTTCTGTCTAATACATCACTGGACTACACAATGGTGAAAAGTGATGGCACAAAACTTCTGGAACATTTATTTCCAGTTGTGACATTTTATTCCATTCTTATTACTATTGTATTGCTTGATATAATGGGTCATAAGCTCTATCAAACATATATTTCTTATTTTCTGTATTGGTGTTCACTGCAAATATTGTCATAATTTGCTTTGTGAATTTAAATACAGCAGAAGAAAAATGTGAAAAGTAATGAAAAATCCTGTATAATTGAATAATTTCACCATATACCTCGTAAACAACTGAATTAAAAAGAAATCATAGATTACTGCAGTTAGAATGTTCAGAGCTAACATTCAACCTGATAACCACTAGGATAAGACAGAGGCAGTTTGTCTCTGGATACTGGTTGCTTATATCTTGCTTGAGGGCTTTCTGTAAATTGGAACTGTTGCATGAATAGAATTCTGGAACAGATGGGCATTTTCTGCAATTTTGCACAGTTTTTTTTTATATTTATTTGTATACATATATACACCTAAACCTAAATGTCTGTGTATTAAAAGGAAAAAAAATGAAAGCAATCAATGTATTGTGGTTCTTGTACTATTAATGGTATAAATGATATAACAGCAAAACTATCCTAGGATTTCGAGCTCAATGCCAAAGATCCACCTCTAGAACCAAAATCTATCTTTAGATTTAATTTAAAAAACATTATGGCCTCCTCTGACCAGGCAGAGCAGTGATAATTTCTTATTTTTTGAATATGCTTTTCCTTCTGACTCAGGGCTTCATTTTACTTATCCCATGTTTTTAGTGAACATACTTGAGCTGTAAATCTGAAGTGTGGGTCTTCTTTTCATCAGCCTAACACTTTTTTTTAAATTCTCTCTGCTCATGTTGTCCTCTGTGTGAAACCAATAAAATGAGCTTTTTTTTACATATAAATATTTGACTACCAGAGGTAAATATGAAGATACCAATCTGATTAACAATGAGCTAGATTTGTGTGAATATAATTTTTATTAAACATATAAATCTGTTTGTTTTGCAGGTGCTTCATAGACAGCAATCTCAGCCAGCAAAGGAAAACTCCCCACCAAGGGAAGAGGCTCCACCCCCACCTGCAGAAGATGCATCTACAAAAAAGCCAAGATCCCGTACTAAGATTTCATTAGAGGCTTTGGGTATCCTTCAGAGTTTCATCCATGATGTTGGCCTTTATCCAGACCAGGAGGCCATCCACACTTTATCTGCCCAGTTGGATCTGCCCAAGCACACCATCATTAAATTCTTCCAGAACCAGCGTTACCATGTAAAGCATCACGGGAAACTAAAAGAGCATTTAGGTACAGTGGTAGATGTGGCAGAGTATAAAGATGAAGAGCTGCTGACTGAGTCAGAGGAGAATGACAGTGAGGAGAGTTCTGAGGAAATGTACAAAGTGGAAACTGAAGAAGAGAATTCAGAAAAAAACAAACCAACTACTTCAGAGACTGAGCAGAGATAATGTGAAAATATCACAGGCAAAGCAATACATGGTTCCAATATTTTTTTTTGCTTCTTTCAGAAAAAAAAAGTGTTTTGGAATTTTCCAGCGTGCATAGAATACGTGCAAATTGAACAATTATTTTGCATAGCTCAATCAGACATTCCCTTGTAACAGGCACTTGAGTGTTACACTTTTTTATGTTTTATTGAGACAGTTAATTGTAATTCACATAGGATTACATCATTATTAATCTTGCACTTACAAAAGGATCCTCTAGTAAGCAAATTACAAGAAGAAACAACTTATGAAGGAAACAATAACAGTGTGCAGGTGTATGGTGTGTATATAATATGCACCATATGTAAGTGGATACACACACACACACATATACACATACACACACATATATATGAAATCTGAATGGGATGTAACTAAACTTTACAATCAGAAAGTATAAGACTGTGAAATCAGCTTGTTAAAAGATGAGTCTTGTTTATATAAACCACTTCACAATGAGTCGCTTTGGCTTTGAGATAAATTGCTGCCTGCTCTCAGGGTGTGGTTACTGTTTTGAATATCTATTTATTTTCTATGTTTATCCCTGATTTTTTAAATTATTAGTATGGCTTCCACTTTGGCAGCTTGAGGGGTAATTTTTTGAGGTATGCATTTTAAAAATCCTAAATCAACACTGCCAGAAATAATAAAACAGGGAGTGAGAAGATGTGGGACAAAATCAGGGCACCTTAAAAATAATTGTAAGCCAAGTAACTTCTAAACAAACTTTAGTACACAATGCACATTTAAATTCACAGAGCATGTTTTGTTCTATATTATTTCTGTAGCAAACATGAATTTTCATGGACTTTTCAGTGAAAATTCGGTGCACAGTAGACTTGTCTCTTAATGAGGTCTTCATGAACAGTTGCTTTACAAGATTTATTGTGTGGATTTTTATATTGAGCCACAGTTTATAGTGGTGTTGTTTTTCGAATGCGCAAATCATCTATACTGTTGTTGCACCACTTTTTATTAATTTCAGTGAGACTTGTGCAGCTGCAGTTCCTTCCTTGCTCCTTTAGTTTTTGTCTGATAGTGATGTTAGGAAAATTGTTGTTTATATATGTTGATGTTGCTTTTCAACAAAGATTTTACAAATGATTTTTTTTAAAGCGAATCACCATTATTTTGCGCATGTTTGACATGTTAGTCAAAGAGTCTGATAGTTCTCCAGTGCTAAATTTCCTTTCGTGCCTCCTTCGTTTTTGTTTTATTATTGCTGTACTACATTTGGAGCTTTGTGCATAAGGCTCATTATATCAGTAAGACAAAACTTTCAGCCAGCAGTCTCCCAAGGTATGTTTTTCATGTAATGTGTGGCAACGTTTATGGGAACAAGTGTTCTAAATACTTCTAGACAGTGAGAAAAAGCCAAGCAGTTTCTGTTTAGTCACTTCCTCAACACTAACAGAAACCTTTTCCCAGTGACCTAGCATAGCAATTCCATTACATAAAGCAGAACTAATGCTGACTGACTCTTCAATAGTATAAACATTAAAGCTGCAATCTACTATAGTTTCCAACCAATTTTTGAAGCCATGGTTCTGATACAAGCAGTATTCAGTTCCTTGTCCACATTATATTTTTGAAAGTATGACTTTCTAATGGGTCTAGGTTGCTTTGTGGACTTCTAGCTTCTTTCTTGACATGTGCTTTGTGACTTTTAACAAAGACCTCATGCAATATCACTTGGAAAGCTATTTTATGTTCTTGCACAGGCATTGTAATATATAACTGTTAATACTATTTATATATTTGAAAGGTATAAAAGGCAGTCATTAAAGCAAACCTCTGTATAGATATTACTCAAAGCATTAACAACATAACAGGGAGATGACGTGTTGCAATACAAGCTAATTTTAGCTACTCAGTAACCTCTAAAGTTTTTTAAAGGGACTTCTCCAAAATCAGTATTTGACATCAAAAAATCTGTAGCTGTGTCCATTTTCTATATTCTTAAAAAATGTTGGCTTGCTGATTCTTCGTACTTCATTTCTATAGTATGCTGCAGCTTTAATCAACATTTCAGAAGTTGCTGGTTTATGTTTTCCTTCAAATTATCTTTTCAGATTCTTCTCTGACATACTCTTGCTGAAATCAGTACATATATGTATTGGTCAATCTCTCATAAGGTTATTCATCTCTTTGATGGCATCAGCATTGGTGATTTTTTAAAAAACACTTCAACCAAAAATTTAGTAGGTATTTTTTTCAATGCTGAATCTTGCCTTTTTATTTTAAATTTCACTGTTAATTTTGCAGTGATTCTTTTAAGTGGATCTGTGGGCATTTTCGCCTGTGGTCTTGCCAGAACTTTACTGAATTACAATGCATATATGTCTATTTATTCAATATTCATCATATTATATCTATTTGGAAAAAGAATTTTTTCTTGTAGTGCCTCTTAACAAAGCACAATTTTCCGCCTTTTTGTGAAGTAAGAGAAAACTAAAAAAAATGGTGTTATTGCGGTATCAACAATGTGAATGAGGATTACCATATTGTAAATGTTCTTTTTCCATGTAAATCAACTTGATCTTTGTTATCACTAAGTGATAATTAAATTTTAACTTATGTGCATTGTTAGTCTGTTAGAATTTTTTGGTTGTTAAAATTAAACACATTCAGTAAATGACTTAATTTGTTGAATCATTTTTGGGGGTACATCAGTATTCCTTCCCATCTTCCTGAACTGATACAAAATCTCAAGAATGAAAAAAAACCCAAATTTTATTCTACAAATCTGATATAAGCTACAATATTTTTCCCCTAATTGTATCAAATTCTCAGAGATTTCCTGGGTATGTCCCTTCAGTTTTCTCAGCAAGTTTTTTTTCAGACATGGTTTGCTACTGTTGCCTTCCTAGGGCTAGGGAAAGTGACTGGCCTGAGGGAACCCAGCTGGCTTTGTGTCCAAGGTGGGATAGTATTCACAGTCCTATAGTTTCTAGCATGATGCCTTAACTACTACACCAAACTGGCTTTCAAAGAGTTTCTTATTATGATCATATAAATCTATCTTTATATTAGAAGAGTTGGATGACCTTTCTGGTGCACATGGTCATTTGATGCTGCCAAAATTATTGGCTTGCATGGTAACAAATCTCAGCCAAACTGGAAGACTGAAAGAACATTTGACCATTCCAAACATACTTTTGGAATGTAGCTGTATCTCTGTCCTAACTTGATTTGGGATGAACAAAGATATAGAAATACTTGCTTCAGAAGTGTGTGAATTTAGGGTTCTCTTTGACCAATGGAGCAATATAGTTTTGCGTATATATAGAAATAGATGAATTTGGAAATATGGCTCATTTCTGACAGCAAAAAGATATTCCCCCAAAAAGGGAAAATAAAAGATAGAAAATAATTTCAATATAGTTAATTTGTCCAATAGTCACCTATGACTAATTACATTCAACTTTTTACAATCTCCCCTTATAATATTACAGAAACAAAAGTTGGCTCAAAGGCCAATGTTAAATTCAAACTTAAATTTTATAAAAATAAACACATGCAACAGAAGTTACAATTGACATCTTTAATGGTTGCATCTCCTCAAATGGGAACAAAAGAAAAACAGTATAATAAACAAGTGGTCCTATATATCAAGCAAATCAGAACTCATTTTTTATCTTCTTTTACTACTAAATTTCAGTGATTACAAAGAAATAGCTTCTGGAGATCTTATGCATCTCCTTCTTATGAGCAGGTAGAAGTCCATGAATATAAAAGGAAACCCACTCTCAGAAACTTAAGTCTCTGTAGATACCTCACCTCATCCCACCTTTATTACTGATGCAAAGATGATGAAAAGAAGGGAAATGGTATGGCAAGAAAATGCCCTAGATACATTGGATTCTGGATTCTTTTGTTCCTCTACAACAGGGGTGGGGAACTCTGCTCCTTTTATGACTTGTGAACTTCAACTCGCAGAATTCCTGAGCCAGACAGACTTCTGGTAGTTGAAGTCCTCAAGTCTCTGGGAACAGACATGGGAAATTATGGCTGTTCCTAGTCCACAGCAGTCCACAAGTCTCTGAGAGTCCACGAGTCTCTGTGAACAGAGACAGCCATGCTGGATCAGGAATTCTGGGAGATGAAGTCCACAAATCATAAAAGGGCCATAATTCCCCACCTCTGCTCTACAATATGTGTGAAAAGATATGTAAATTTAGGAGTTGGCAGACTTAATTCTCTCTTGTTGCTGACAATGGAAGAAACCCATAGCCACTTTTTCCTGAAAGTCAACAACTTGTTTATGAGCTAACATATCTTGTCCAGCACTGTTATTAAGCATAAGATATTTGGGGTTTCCCCCCTACAAACAGCATGAGAATAAAATAGGCACCTTTGCAGCAAGCTGTCAGAGAGAGCAACAGTAGCATCAGATTTCTCGCTAAAGCTCCATCTTACATTGACAAGCAACCTCTTGGTTCCAAGATGACATCTTCTGAAAGACTAATTTCATTTGGAACGAACAAATTCCAATCATGGTTATTTCTTTCATAGGTATTGGAAAGTATTTTTTAAACACATTACTTTGCTTTTGCTTGCACACACCCCCCCCAATTGCATGGAACTTCAAATAGATCTTTTAGCTTTTCAATAAATAGTACTGGAACAATAAACAATATCAGAACAATTATCAAGTGTGCTTCATAATAAACAAGTAAAATTGGTGGTATAGCCTTGCTGAATTATCTAGTATTAGAAAGTTGTAAAGGCTTTTGAAGAACAGATAATCCACTGAAATTTTCTGTTTATAACATTCAAAATAATCCAAACAACCAACTGACTAGCATTTGCCATGTATTTTATCAATTCAGAAAGTTTGTGAAGGAGATTATGTAGGTAAGCACTTTAAAAAATATATACGGGCACTTCTTACAAATTTTTGAAAATGATCATTTGATAGGCTATTATGGCAGAAATGTTTTTATTAATGCTGCTTTTTTACCATTCTTACCTGCTGCTGTTGTATCTTGTCAAACATATTTGAATCTCACAGACATATGTATTTCCATTTTAAATTGTATATGCGTGGAAAAAATAAACATAGAAGTGTTTTCCCCCCTTAATTATGGTTGTGAACATACTGTCTCTCTGCTCCCCCATCCCCAAACCTTTTATTCATTAATAGTTTTGTACCACTTTTGCAAATATGAAGAAGAATGAATCAAAACATTCTGGAACGATCACTTTAGGAAAACTAATATACACTTGCCAAATGTTGTAAATTGACTGGATCCTTCAGTGGGAAAAAAAATCAACATACACAATTATCTTCTAATTTCCACTTATAATACAAAGCATATAACAGCAATTAAAAAAAACTATCTCCAAACAAACCAAGGTTATGTTAACCTATGTGATGAAAAATAATCTAATACTGCCAGTATCTAGGAAGACAAGACTGATGGAATCTTAATGCAAAATTTTGATTCTTGGTGGCGCAGTGGTTAGAGTGCAGTACTGCAGGTTACTTCTGTGGACTGCTGGCTGCCTGCAATTTGGCAGTTCAAATCAGGCTCAAGGTTGACTCAGCCTTCCATCCTTCCAAGGTCAATAAAAGGACCTAGATTGTTGGGGGCAATATGCTGACTCTGTAAACCACTTAGAGAGGGCTGTAAAGCACTGTGAAGCGGTATATAAGTCTAAGTGCTATTGCTATTGCTAAAATATCCAGCAACTTTAATAAAATATATGAATTATTCTAGATGTTCCTGCTCTCCCTTACACACATGCTGGTATGGTCCAGCCAAAATTAAATAGGAATTATTGCTTTCAAGACCAATGAAGCAACACGAATTTGATTAAGGATAAAGACAATGTCAACATGTGTAGGCATTAAGCGCCTCAATCATGCTTTCCTGGCTTTTTAATCTCAGAATAAATAAATAAGAATAGACTGATTCCCCGATATTTCTTATGCCTGCTGTAATGTGTACTTAGATATTGATCACACAATTAATTAAAGTAGATATTAATTAATGTTAATGGAAAATTGCTCCAAATATGGATATGAGTATTGTATAAAATAGTGGAGGTGGCAAGCTAAAAGCCCTTAGCCAATAGATCTTCCCAAGGGAAACAAAATACTGACTCAGCTATATGCGATAAAACTAGACTGCCCATTACAAAAAATACTTTCCCAAGGAAAGTAAACTTGTCAGTATGAGAATATTTAGAAAGCCAAGGAATCATGATAAATTGATTTTTGCTGCCATGTATCTTCCTATAACGCCTGGATATAAGAAGACATATAAATGATCCCACAAAAAAGATGCCAGGTTTTGAACCCACCATGTTAGCAATGGACAATCCTGAATCAGATTTGCACTTTATACAGCATCTGCTGGGACTCTCTACATAAATAAGGCATAGTATCCTCCCTCAGTGTGACTGCAGGGTCCTATCAAACTGTACCATGGCAGGTTGTAAGCTGAGGGCATATAACTGTGCAGTATTTGATTTTTTTTAAAAAAAATATAAAGAATGCTGCACTTCAATGGTTAGATGGCCTAGAGATTGATATTTGAACATAGACCTTTTAACATTTATATTTTATTGGGTTTTACTAATCTAGTTGAAAAGTTTATTTATATTGCTAGTCCATATATTATATGCCATACGCTAAATAAATAATAAGCTGGAAAAAGACAATGAGAAACAAAGAAGGATCTGGGAAAGCAGAAGAAAGTAACTCCCATGAAGGAAATTATTAATGATTGATTATTTGCTCTCATGTCATCTTTGACTCTTAGCCACCACATAGATAGATTTTCTCTATGATGATCTCTTCCTATCCTTGTCATTCAGATGTTCCATTTGTGCATTCATCATCACCCCTGTCACTGAGTCCATCTACCTTGCTGCAAGTTATCCTCTTCCTCTACTACTTCCACCTTTTTCAGCAATAAAGCCTTTTCTTGAGAACTTGGTCTTTGCTTATGTGTTGAAAGTAGGTTGATTTGAACCTGATCATTTGTGCCTCAAGTGAGAAGACTGGATTGATTTGTTTGATAAGTTATTTGTTTATTTTTCTTGTGCCTGTGGTATTCTCAGGAGTCTTCTCCAACAGGTCAGTAGTGCATTCTCACTATCTTACTTTTACAAAGTCCAAGGAAAGGAAATTATATTTATGGATATTGCTTCTGTTTTTTCAAAACCTCATTGTTTTTGTACACTTCTTCTATTATAGATACACACTAATGGTTTCACTAGATACATTTTATGTTAAAGCCAATGAAACCCTTGGCTTTTGTATGCTGATTTGCCAAAGTCAGGAGTGTCAAACGCAAGTTGTCACGGTGACATTATGTGATTATATTGGGACTTTTTTCCCCTTTGCTAAACCGGGCGTGGGCGTGGCCAGTGCAAGATGCATCCGGCCTGCGGGCTGGGAGTTTGACAGCCCTGGCCTAAGTCTGTAAAGAGAGACTATACCTCCACTATCCATCTTCATTTAGAACTGTAATCATTTTATGCTTCAGTGTAATATGCTGTTCTCCAATTCAAATATGCCACTAAAAATGTGCCTATGGAGTGGTCTTTTTGTGTTGGTGAATCAATGCTGTTCATTCCCAAACTTTGGGGCAAAGACAACATTTTCTATTTCAAAGGTCAAAATGCTACACAGAGGGGTGAAAATTAGTCCTGAAGAAGAACTGCATAGAAATAATATCTATAAGCATCATTCTTGTTTATGTTCATATACATAACTCACAGTATGGGAAATCACTGTTGATACACCAAAAATGGGAAGAAACATTTCTTAGCAAACTCCACCCCTTTTGTGCATGTGTTGTGATGTTGCATGGATGAACTGCATAGACTTGAGCTTGCATCATGATGTCACATTTCATCATTTTGATAAAACCTCCTGATTATAAAGATGCTTCCATAATGAAAAAGCAACTACGCAGGGGAGTGTTACTTAATAGCCACCTGTCAGTCTATCCTTTCCCTAGATCTCTGAAATGATGCCTCCTATTGTCTCCAATGAACAAGACGAACCCACCTTTCGTGAATTTAAATTCTAGAGTTAAGTGGCCCACGAGTATCTGTTCATGTGGCCATGGCATGAGCAAGGTCCAAACTTTATACTCTTTTTCATATTTTTGATTGCTCAAGGAAGTTGAGGTCAAAAAGGGTGCCTACTGCTTTACAGATATTGAAGGCTCCTATTTTACCTCTTAAAACCCCTGAAATCTTTTGCTAGTCTGTCCACTTTTGGAGAATGGTCTAATATGTCACATGAAACCTGATGTGAAACCTAAGAGCCAACTGAAACTGTCCCTCTCCTAAATGAAATCCTCTTTTTCAATAAGCCAAGGTACACTTGAGATGCACCTTACTGTATGATTCCAGGTACTAACCACTGATTGCAAATCCAGATCAATTAGGCAAAGGTCCTCTCCGTGAAATGCCATCTCACACCCAGTATTTGAGGTCTTAATAGAGATGCCTAGATTCTCACCACCAGCACCAGTGAAGATGGGCAGAGCATTTTCTACTTTCATAGGATTGGATGGAAGAAACAAAATCGTAACACTAAGATAACAGTAGGGGCTTTTGAAGCCAGTTTGAATTATCTTTCCAAGAAGAAAAATGGTATACTAAGCTTACTTGATAGTTTTGAAATTGTATATGTTGGAACAGATGAAAAATGCAAATGCTGTTAGCTTCTGGGTGGGTGAGATAGCTATTTTGATGATAAAATAGTACCCTATTTTCCTAGAAATAGTACCTAGAGATGGGGAAATTGTTCTGGTTTTCACATAGAGAAGAAACCCATTCAGATTTGATCACAGAGTTATCTGCAGGAGGTTCAGGGTAATGATGGTGGTAGGGATGGTAATGATGAAAGCAACATTGTGTCAATACAATTCATACCAAATGGGGATACTTGCACTGTGATGGTGGATCACCCTTTTCATAATTTTGTGGATGCCTTTACTGAATGTGTTTTCTATACTTTTAATATTTAAAGCACAGTAAAATCAAGAGGTTTTGCTACAATTTGCCACAATTTCTCATTGATAAAATGGTTTGATTTGCAGATTTTCTGAAGATCAATTATCTTGATTAAACATAGTCACTTTTTTATATCACCCATATACATTTGAGAAGATGCCCTATGGGTTCTAAACTACATATTTCATTGGGTCTATGGCTTCTCTTCTCTTTTTCACAAATGTCACCATAAACTTAAAAAAAATAATTGTAGAAATCCTACATGATATAATATTAAAACCAGCAATAAACAGCTAGAACTTACTACCTGCCACAGGGCAGTTACCGCTTCTCAACCTCAATTTTTTTTTTTGAATGGAAATCATTACAGCAAGCCACACAATGAAAATATGAATCAGAGAACCACTGCACACTTCAGTTTCATACCACAAGTCAGGGGGCTGTTTGCCATTGATTGAGTGTAATTGACATTATAGCAGAAAAGAAATTTGGTTGTGTTGCCAGATTACATTTCATGTATGCTGAAAACTCAAGCTGTGCTCCAGAAATCCATGTCCTGTAAATATTATGGATATTATCCTCACAATTAGCAAATATATTATTTTTAAAATGTCTGACTTTTTGATGGAATCTAAGCTAGGACCAACCCACTCAGAATATGCTTCCATAGATGAAAACATACTTTTATTTTCTTAACATTATTCTACCACATTAGTGTTATCTATTTACAATTCTTCCTTTTTTTGTCATTCTCTCTTACAAATATATTGTGTAGGCTGGAAAGTAACAAAATTATAAAACAAAGAAATAAGGAAGGGAAAAATACTAGGGAGTAGATTTAGAAATTAACCTGCTTTTCTTTGATGTTTAATAAACAGAAAATCTTATGAACAGTAGAATCCATTCAGCTAATTGGTTATTGGCTTTCCCAATACCTTAATTAGACGAATTTCAGGTGACTTGAGACTAATGAAACCTTAATGCTGAAGGAACATTCTTTATACATTTTAAATGGACCTTTTACTTTGTGAAGGTTTTTATTTCACCAAATAGCTCTCATTCACTTATTTTTAAAATATATATCGTATGCTGCCCTTCAAATTAGTGTTTTCTTATAACAGCTTGAAGTGCTGAAGTTATCTTTTTAAAAAACAAACATTAAAACTGTTCTTATAAATGGATACCAACAGATTGATTGATGGATGGATCAATCAATTGATGATTATATGCTGTCAAGAAGGTGTTAGCTCTTAGCAACCCCCTAGATAGATATTCTCCATCAACAGAACATACCAAACCATAAAATTTAGCAATAATAAAAGCACAAAAAATAAGTGAAAAACTCCACTATGGCAATAAGAACACATTAAATAGCTAAGAAGATCATGCACTTTTTGAACTAGTGCAAAAAGTTTGTTCCAGGTATACCCATCTGATTAGGCCAGAATGGGGGACATCACTCTAACAGTAGATGGGAAAGACTTTGGGAGATGGGACAAGAGATGCTGCCCGGAAACAGTCAGATAAGAATGTCTACGGAGATTCTCAGTCATCCATCCAGGTTATGGTTGTCCCAAAGGTGCTTTTCAAGAGGCAACTGGACTTCCTTTGTTTTTCTTGAAGTCATTACACTTTTCACTCAAGAAGCATTTTGAAAGTCTGAAAGTACATTTCTCCCACCACCTCTGACATTGATCTTAGATACTTGTAGAAGCATATAGGAAAATGTGCTACTTTAAATACTGTAGCCACAAACTGTGATGTGTGAGATAGAAGATTACCATCCTCTTGAACTGGATTCTTCCAACCCCCATGTTCAAGGGTCTGGAAAAATTCAATTTATATAATCCCAGTATGAAAAGGGCAGTGCTCTAATTGTTAAATAATTGTTGGTATCTCACATGCTATCAAAATAATGTTCAAGATATTGCAATCTAAACTTGAAAAAAGAATGAAACAAGAACATCTTGTTAGGAGAGACAAGAGTACCTATGATTAGAGAGCTAACTTTGGATGGATTATGGAAAAAGTTAGGAAAATACAAAAATGATGTCTGTCTTTGCTTTATTGTTATATAATGTCTTCTGCCTATATAGATCACAACAGATTGTGAATAAGTCTTTAAAAATGGGTGTTTAGAACATCTTATCTGTCTCTTGAAAAACTGATGTGATTAAGATACAACAGAATAGAATATGGAATTCCAAACAAATAAACAAAAGCACAAAAGTTGTATACTGTCATATTTAATTTATATGCAGATTCTAACCTGAGAAATGCTAGACTAGAATAATCATTGGAATTAAAATTGCTGGGAGAAACATCAGAAATTTTTAGATATGCTGATGACATTCCTTGAATGGCTGGAAGTGAGGAAAATTTAAGGACTCACTCATTTGTTAAAGATGAAAGAAGAGAATGAAAAAGCCAGTCTTCTGCTCAATATTAAAATACATAAACAAACAAACCATGATTAGATCAACAGAAACACCCAGTGAAAATAGGTAGTGAAGAAGTTTATTATTTTATTTATTTCATTAAATTGATTATAGCCGCCCATTCTAGTATACTCTAGAGATGAGATTTTATTTATTTATGTGGTTTATAACGTTATATAGCCAACCATCTCAGACTTACCATGATTCACATAATCTCATAATAACTTACCAAGATTTGCAGAAAACCCACCAAACCTCCCCCTACCCCAGCACCCAAGGATAAACAATAATCCCATTAACCATCAATAATAGTAGAGATCATCTACATACCTGGTCAAAATATCTGGGAAACAGTCAGGTTTTTAGAATCTTATGAAAGCAAAAGAATGTTTCTGGGCCTTGATGGCAGGAATGCTGACCTAAGCCAGGAAATTAAGATGTCTGGTACTTGGGAGAAAAATCTACACAATTACAGTGTGAAGACATCACACTGTGTGTATATTCTCATGCCCTCTGTATCCCCATTTGTATCATATGGCTATTAAGGCTGGACTATCAGAAATACTAAATAAAGAAACATCAACACCTTTGAATTGTGATGCTGAAGAAAAATTGTGGAGAATACCTTGGGCCACAAAAAGAACAAACCATTCAACAAATCTTTTACTCACATAAAAGATATGGTATTTTAGATAGATAATGTCACTGGAAAAGGTCCTGATGCACTGAAAAATTGAATACCATCAAAAAAAGAGGCCAACAGAAGACAAGGTGGCTGGATGTGATGACACATATAGGATCGTACAAGAACACAAAGAAGCAATTATTGACATTCCTGATGAAATAAGTTCAATTGAGAGAGTTCATATCAATGGAATAAGCAAATAGTAACATTCTGTAGCAAAAACTCGATAGTATTTCTTGAACATATACACTACTATATTTAAGGTAGTTAGAAACCTGTGGATTGGCAGCAGTTTGTTCCTCATCCAGTTTTATCTCTTAAATAATTTTGCTCCAATAAGAAAAGTCTTGCTCTACCTTGATGAGGCACATGAATTTTTTTGTGAACTGGAGCAAAGGTGGTGAAACCCTTCACAAATCTTTCAGTGCCAAAGCGTAGTTCCCTCAAGCACAATGCAGCCCTCATTGTATGTTTCTCATAAGGTGTGCAGAGTAGAGAGAGATCAGGACTTGGCAACCTTTTGAGGTGTCAAGTATTGTTCTATGATCCTTTGTAACAAATAAATAACTCAAACAGGATTTTGAAGATCTTTTCCCTGTGAGGCTTTCCAAAAAATTTTCTGACATTGCGGTCTTTGCATGTCAGAAGACAGGTGATTTTGAGTAAGGATGCCCTTATTTAATGAGATTTGGACAACTGAATGAGATTGTGCCCATTTTTTTCTAAATTAGAAATAAATAATTATTTTTGACATTTTGTAGCTACTATCTAAGGGACATTGTTGTGCGCTGTCACCAGCAACTACCATGATGTTAGCTCCTCAGACAAACTAACCAAGTTCTTTCTAATTTCAGCAGTTTTGCTTAGGCTTTGCTTTCTTATATTCCATTGTACATTTTATGTACAATGTATGTACATTTTATGTATGTACATTTTTTAAAAAAAAAAATTTAGATGCAAAAATAGAACTTTGTTTTAAAGAAACATTTTTGCATGCATTTTGATATTGTTTGGAACTGAAAGCTATCACTGCTGAAGAAAGAGTAACTGTGTTCCACATATTAACCCGAGAAGTACCCCATAAGGTCCATCACTTGAAAAGACTTGAGATAGTCAGAGTAGAGTAGAAGATGATGTCCAAGGCAGAGCAGACATATGCCACTGAGAAGCCACCTTGAATCAATCACTGCATTTCCATGTAAAGCGGGGAAAGGCTCCTTCCCCAAATCCTGCCTTACTGCTTTTAATCTGGAGTTTACTGACAATATTAAATTGGATAGATTGATGAATTCACTTGGGCTGAATAAATCATATTGTATGTTTTGTGACTAAAATGCAAAATACATTGATTTCACTTTTTTTTTCTTGCTCAAAAGCTGGGTATTAACAGCCTCTTACAATTCTCCATCCAATTTATGAGTATAGAATTTGGGTAGAGGCTTTCTCCCAATTTCTTAATCATATGTCTAGGACAGGCCCCTGCTCAGCAGTGAACAGAGTGCTGTTGCTTTAACAGCAACATTGGAAACTAGGGAGGCTGCAACCACTACAGATAAAAAACACAATGTATACACAAACCAAAACGTTAAATAAAGAGCACCACATTCTCTCCATGAGTCTCTGATTCTCATTTCATGTTAAGATACTGCTTATGACCTCTGGTCAGTATTCAGCTTTCTTCAAGTAATGGGTAAGGTTATGAGACATGAAGTGTGAGACATTCACCATGATAAATGCATAAGATGGACCCAAGTATGTGGGTGCAACTTGTAAAATGAGATCAAAAATTAAAACAAATTTTAAAAAGCAGCTTTTCCTTAATCAGAGGAGTTACTTTCCTTGCTCATAGCAAAGCAAAATTATTGTTCCAAAATTACTTTATTATTTTTTCCCCTAACATGGATGACATGCTTGAAACATTTAATGTAAACAGTATATTGTATGGTTCTTCCTCTTTATTTTCTGGGTGATTGGCTTCATTTACCCCCTCATCATAATTGGATAATAGAAATTCTTGAAATAAAATATTTGAATGCATCAAATAACTTCAGTTCTATAATGTCAAAAGCTATTTTCCCCTTCAATCTTTTTTAAAAATATCTTTTAAAAGCTGTCATCTTTGGTACATGGCACGTGCACATGCACAAACACACTTTCTTCTGAGCCTCTTGCCTTCATTTCAAGAGGATACAGTCAAGGAAAGCATTTTGGTGGATCTCACAAGATGGACCACTATATGGGTCATGTACATCCTGATCTTTGTGCTGACAGTTAGAGCACAGCCCTCTAGGGTCTGGGCAACTGCCATAGTACGTTTAGGCCTTTAGGCTCCAGAGAGGACTCTGAAGGAAGGAAAATCTGCCTTTTTGTCAGAAAAAAAAAATGTTGATTTCAGAAAAGGCAGCCACAGGCATACACCTCTGTGTATTAATGATTTAACTGTGGAGATGGTTAGTAGTATCAAATTTCTGGATGTGCAGCTGGTGAGCAGGTTAGCAACAGTGAGACACTGGTAAAGAGGGCATAGCAGTGCCTGCATTTTCTACATCATATGAGAAAAGCACTGTTGTAATGACGAGGCAGTTGAGGTGTTTGATCATGATCAAATGAATCATGATGAACTTTATTGGAGTCTAGTCTTGTATTTATACACATTTTTAGTAATCCTCTAATATTGGTTAACTTTGGTTTCTGCTTAACTTTCGTTACTGTTTAGCATAGTAATTAACACAATTAATTATCTCTAGTTAAAGTCTAACATATGTTTACTTCCTCTCTCTAATCCTCCTTTACATTAGTGACTTTGTTTGCCTGAGTTGTATTTGCTTTGTAAACATTCATTACCTGAGGTTTGCCACCCAAGATAAGAACATTCCTGCAATTACAACTCTAGATATCCTCGTTTTTTATTTTAAATGGAGGATTCAAAGATTTATGAATGTATCGCAATTGTAAAGGAGTAAGAGAGGGGAAAGCAGGATGAAACAATGTGAATAAATTTGGAATACATTGAATAAAACAACAGGTTACAATTAGTACAATAATAATAATTATAGCATAAAAGAAAAACTGTCTGAGCCAAGACCAATCAGGGAGCCAATGGATTAGCCACTCAAAAGCATGAGCATGGATATTATTTTGAATGTATGATTGTAAATTGGCAAGCTCATCCTCAATAGTTTTATTAATTCTGAAGATGAACATTAGTAGCATATTGATCAAAAAAGAACCACGTATTAGGATCCTTAATCTGCCAACCAGCACATATCGATCCTGTATTAGATTGATCAGAGGCATTAAAAATAGGAAAATTGTCAGGATACATATCAGGAGCTATATTAAGTCCATGCAAAGAAGAATTAAAGGTACCTGACAACCAATAGTAGTTAGAACAATAACTATAATTCCGCAGGTTTTTTAATATGTGCTGAGCAGCATCATAATCAGACCAATTATGAAGCCAAGTGTGTTTAGCGTGACAACAGAAACACAGACCCCTTGTAAATTGACTAACTTTCAAGTAACACCAATGGACAGAATTCAATTGCATAGGAGGTTTAGAAAATAGCCAGGAGTGTGAAATAGATTGTAGTTGTGAGACAATAAATGTAGAAGACATGATCAAGTTAGGAGTAAAAGAAATTTGACCAAATGCCATTGGGGGCTCATAGTATAAAGTAATATTTGTGCCATGGGTCATAAACATGTATTGGGCATGATGAACCCACAAATTAGGGTTAAGACGAACCACAGGAGTGTCATTTTGAGCAGAAACACCATTAACCATAAACAAGAAAATACAAAGTAAAATTGTAACAGAATTAGCAGTAATAATAGCAAAAACAGCAGCAACAAGATTTTCAGGAGTCTGAGGTAAGGAGGCCTGTTGCAGTTGTTGTTGAGCTTGATATGTAGTAGATTTAACCTGCCCCCAAGTGATGGGTTGCGGGCGCTTCGACCTTGGAAGATGGACTTCTGTGTTCAGATGAAGATTGAAATCTGGAATCGGGTTGTGAAGGCCCTGATGCCATGCCATGATACGGACAAACACAGCGCGCTGGAACCCACACTGCTTGTCCAGTAGAAGGATCTTTCACAGCAGCGTAACCGCGACCCCAGTTGATCAGCAGTGTAGGGCCTTTCCAGGTTGGATCTGGAGCTTGGCGATACTTTACCAAAGTCTTGCTAAAGATTCAGTAGTTTGAAAATGCAAATTAACAGGTGAGTCTGCAAGAGAATCTAAAAAGGTTAAATAATTCCAAGTATATAATGCTACAGCAATGAGATTTTGAATCTTTCGCAGATGGTAAGGACCAGACTCAGTTTGTAATTGTTTCTGAAGCAATGCCTTAAAAGTACGATGAGCTCACTCAACTATAGCTTGACCCTGAGAGTTGTAAGGAATTCCGTGCACTAAAGTAATATTCCATTTCTGACAAAAGATTTGAAATTCCTTACTAATATAAGCGGGGCCATTGTCAGTTTTAAACTGAGAAGGCCGACCCATTACAGCAAAAGAGGATAGGCAATGAGAAATAACATCTGAAGTACATTCATGTTTTGAAACAGTAACCCAAAGGAAGTGTGAATGAGTGTCAATAGACGTACGAAGATAACAGTATGGCTTAAAGATTGAAAATTGAGTTACATCCATTTGCCAAATTTGATTAGCTTGGGTTCCTTGTGGGTTGACACCCACTGGAAAGGGAACTGCCAGTTGCTGACAAGCTGGACAAGCACGGACAATATCCCGGGCTTGAGATAATGAAATTTTAAATTGCTTTGCAAGCGATTTGGCATTTTGATGAAAATAAGAATGGCTATCAACAGGATCAACAAACAAAGATGCAACATCCTTTAAGGATTCATCTGCCTTCCGATTTCCTTCAGTCAAGGCATTAGTAAAGGGAGTATGACTTCGAATGTGTTCTTCATACAAAGAATACAAGCGAGTTTCCAAACTATTCTTTAAAGATAAAAACAAGGATAACAAATTTTTATCCAAAGAGAGAGCACGAAAAGAAAAGAGATTGCATAGCTAAATACACATATTGAGTATCAACGATCAAGTTAATAGGTTGGTCATTGAACAATCGTAAAGCCAAAATCACAGCAGCCAGCTCAGCACGTTGAGCTGAAGTCTGCATGGCAGTAAATTTAGAATACCATTGTTGTTGAATCTGCCAGACGACCACACCCCTTGTAGGTGAGCCATCAGTAAAAACTATAAGAGCTTTAGAAATAAGATTTTGCACAAAAATGGAAGAAAAGGCCAGATTTAAAGTAGTAGTAACAACTATTCTAGGATCCTTGGGTAAAGAATACAACAAGTTTCCCACATATTGAGAAAAGGCTATCTGATATGATTCTGAAATCATATAACAAAAACAGGAGTATTCCAAAGACTAGTAGAAGGTTCTATATTACCAGCAGCCAATTGTTCTTGAACCAATTGTTGTAAAGCAGCAAGTTTTTCCCTTGATAATGGTCATTGTTCCATCCAAACTGGCGTAGAGCAGAGCCATTAAAGAGGAAGAGCCATCATCAAGAATCAAATGGGCATTAAGAAGAGAAAGGATATCATTGCTCCAAATATTAGTATGAATATCTAGAATTTATGGTTGTAGGAAAAAGGACTTACCAGCAGATGTTGTAACATTAATTTATTGAACACTCTGCCAAGCAGCTGTAGAACCTCCTATTCCCCACAATGAAGAAACTGTTGTTTTTGGCCACTGTACTGGCCACTGTAAAGAGGAGATGACAGTAACACCGGCTCCAGTATCCAATAACCCTTGAAATGGTTGTTTATTTAGGAAGAGTGTTAACAAAGGACGAGAGGAGTTCAGCTGATGAAGTAAGCCTACAGATAAAGAAGTTGATCCAAATAATGCATCCACACGATTACCTATACCAGGAGATGGATTTTCATATAGAAGAAGAAACAATTGAACAACAGAAGAATTACAAGGAAGAACTTGAGGAAGATTCACCCAAATCTGAATCATGAGGATACCAGTGTAATCTGAATCTATTACCCCAGGCACAACAAAACAGCCCTTTTTGTGTGCAGAAGAACGAGGCAAAATTAAGCCAACTAATCCTGAAGGAAGAGGTCCTTTAAATTGAGATGGAACTGTTTTAACTTCCAAGGGAAATTTAAACTCAATTACCTCTTTAGTGATTAAATCAATCCCAGCGCTTCCAGCTGTGGCTGGGGAGGAGTGAGAAAGACTGCTGGAGGAGTCAAGTGATATTTGCTTCCAATCTTCAGGAATCATTGTATAACCATTTTTTATTCCTTCTACAAGTCCTCTTGTAAAATTTCCAATAATCCCATAGTCTGTACCTACCTTTTTTAACTCTCCTAAGATCTGATAAGGCAGACCCTCCCATTCTGCTACTTGCAGTCCAAGCTGTGGCCCCTGACCAGGATGATATTGTACTGGACAAACAGACAGTAATTCTGCAAGTTCTGTTCCTGAGACAGAGGCATCTTTTTTACAATTCTCAACCATTTTCTGAAAAGAAGACTGAACAATAGAGTCAGGAGGCTTTTGCCCTGTATCTGCAGGAGCTGAGGGAATTGAAGACTTATATTCAGGTGAAGAAGGGGGGTAAATGACAAGATTAGTATAACATGAAGGTGGAGGTGTTAAAAGAGAAAGTTCATTGTGACCATATTTGTCAATTGCATGCCTACATAAATGCCACACCTGCAAAACTTCTATTTTTGCTCTAGGTTCAGTATGCAATGTTTTCCCTAAACGTTCCCAATCAGTTAATTTTAAAGACCCCTCTTTTGGATACCATAAGCACTGAGCTGCAATCTTCTGGACCAGCCTTAAGATATTTTTCTGTGGTACCTCAGTATTATTTTTCTTCAACAAATAGCCTAATTCATCTACATGCTTCCTTTGTTCCTCAGAAAGAGAAGACCCCATACTTACAGAAACCAAAAGGTTGAAGAAACCACAAAGGGTTGAAGATGCACCAAATCCTTGCCAGACGAAGTAAGAGGGTCCCTGTTTGGGCACCACTTGTTGTAAAGATGAGGCAGTCGAGGTGTTTGATCATGATCAAATGAATCATGATGAACTTTATTGGAGTCTAGTCTTGCATTTATACACATTTTTAGTAATCCTCTAACATTGGTTAACTTTGGTTTCTGCTTAACTTTCGTTACTGTTTAGCATAGTAATTAACACAATTAATTATCTCTAGTTAAAGTCTAACATATGTTTACTTCCTCTCTCTAATCCTCCTTTACATTAGTGACTTTGTTTGCCTGAGTTGTATTTGCTTTGTAAACATTCATTACCTGAGGTTTGCCACCCAAGATAAGAACATCCCTGCAATTACAACTCTACAAAGCACATCTTCCTTCCCCTGTCCTTACCACTTTCTATAGAAGGATGATTAAAAGCATCTTGTTTTATTGTATTACTGTGTGGTTTGGAAGTATTACTTGTTTTGGACAGGAAGGCTGTGCAGAGAGTGGTGAGGACTAACAAAAAGATTATTGGATGTTTGCTTCCTTCTATCCAGGACTTAGCATCTGAGTGCTTTTTGAGCAGGGTCCACAGTATTGTCAGGGACACATCCTGACAGGTTTTCTTTGTTACCTTCTGGGAGGAGGCTTCATGGTATCCAAAGCAGAATAACTAAATTCTGTAATAGCTTTGTACCTTGTTAATAGTATCAATCTTGTTAACTCTGAAGACACTTTTTTCTGCTATGTATTCAAAATGGACTGTGGTTTTATACATATGTATGTGTGTGCATGTGTGTGTGTGTGTGTGTGTGTGGAGAGAGTGAGTGAGCATATGTATATGTGTGTACTTGTATGTGTGTGTATATATATATATATTCTTAAGTTTTCGTGGGTACTTACATGTATGGTATTCAGCTTTGTTCGGGTATTTTCCCACGTCATTATAGTTGTGCTTTTAAAGTTGTAGCAACATTTTGGCAGAATCTCATCTGCCATCATCAGGCTTCTGTATTGTGTTCGTCTGTGAGTCAGACTTTCACAGCCGTTTCAGTTTTAAATTTGGGGCTAGCCTACTGCTGTGCCAGAATGGTTTTTTCTTAATCCTGATTGGTTGGGAGTCTTGGTCTGTGTTTATTGGTCTTGGAGTTTGCTATGTTCTGCTTGATTGGTGTTTCTAATATCTTCTGTCTGTTTTGTGGCTTATTTTGTCTTGATTAGCTGGCAACATTGTATTCCTGTATTGGAGGCTTTTAGTGTGGCTTGGCTCTGAGTAAACGGATGGCTATCATTTATTAGGAGGAGATATATATATATATTCTTTTGAGAGAGGGCATCAGAATTTCATTTTTTAATGTGTGCCAGTGTGTTCACAAAAAAAGAATAACAGAATAAAGATTATCTTATCTTTTAGCCCATGTGAGACAGCAACAACTTAATCGTTATTGCAACACAGATAATTTCTGGCCTATATGTATCTTCATCCCAAGATTGAATAGCCAGACTAATGGTGAATATATGCCTTTTAACTATCAGTTCAATTTACTGTAGCTTATACACCGTCTTTAAACAGCATATTGTTACAATTGTTCCTTTGGCTTCCTCTCTTCTTTCCAATTTATATTAAATTAAACCTGCCCAACCCTGTTCTAAGAAATTAGCCTCTGGTTTTAATCTGAACCTTTTCAGAAATTTTAGAAGCTGATAGCAGTAATTATTGCTCTGGGACAAGCAGTTATAAACTTTAATATGCAGGATCTCATTAGGATAGTATGTCTATCCTAGCACTGTGCAAAATCCTTTGGATGGCATTTCTTGAAATGTTTTTTCTCTCTCTCCCTCTCCCTCCCTCCCCCCCCTCTCTCTGTGAGTCTCTCTCTTACACACACAAATGCACACCATCAAAATTAGAAGAAAATAGAAAAAAAGTGAGAAGACTAACAAAACATAGACATATGACTTCTGCCCTGCTTTCCATCAAATAAAGCTTTCTTTACTCTTCCTCCTTTCTCTTTAACCCCTTTTAAAATCCCCCAATCCTTAAATCATCAATTCAGCCTTTTCTTCTTCCAACCAACAATCCATATAAGGTTTCCAGTCTTTCATAAAATTTGTATTGTTTTTCCGCTGACCAGACTGGTTTTCCACAAACTGTCAATTTATAATCCGGTCTTCTGCAATGAATATTTCATCATTTCCCCATCTTTACCATATACAACTCTAGTGGAGGGGTGCTTGGTGCTCTCTGAACTTGGTTGTTTTCTTGCAGATGTTTCACTAGGCAACATCACCAGCACTAATGATATTACCTTGTTTGGGTAATGAAACATCTGCAAAAAAACAACCAAGATCAGAGAGCACCAAGAACTCCAAATTTCAAACTTGAGCTACAAATATTCTCCTGTATTGGTACAATACTAGTTTCCCTGATTTCTTTTTCCAGTTAGCATCCATAAAACTCAACAGAAATAATTCCAGTTTCACCGCAATATTAATCTGCAGTATCTTTTGCATTGTTATATAAATTTGCATCTAAAATTTCTTCACTTTCTCACAAGTCTGCCATGTACACTCTTCTTTCTAATACTAGTTTGATAGTTCTAAATACATTTTTGACAGCTTAATCAGTATCACGGAAGTAGCTTTTTGCTCTATCTTATGGAATAGCTAATGGTAAGCAAACTAGTACATTATTGGTGACATGCTATAGAACAGTGGTTCCCAACCTTTTTTTCTCCCCGCACCCCTAAAGAAATTTCACTCGAACCTCGCACCCCCTGAAATAAATAATAAATAAAAATGCCAACATATAGCCAATATCCTCTTATTTACCTGGACTTTTCGCGCACCCCCTGGAATATCGTCTCGCACCCCAGGTTGGGAACCCCTGCTATAGAATGTAGTGTGTACCATTAGCTTTTAAAGTTCTTCAGATGTAACTAATTGGTTTCTGTTGGGCCAAGGCTTAATAAAATGTGTATTTATCATGTGCAGCATGCCAGTGCTTCTCAGTATACATATACATACAAACAAAACATGAGGGGAGGCAGAAGCATTAAATGCACACAAGGATATAACACATTGCTTTGATACAGAGGAAAAATGCAGATACCTCTTTAGTAGGCTGTTCCTACTGAAGAACTTGGAAAAGATCCATTGCTCGCTTTTCCTAGTTTGTTTAGTATCAACACAAGTACAAACTTGTGTTTGAACTCACTGGGGTTTTACTTTGATTTTCATCTATTCAGCTTGTAAAAGACATCACAACCCTAAAGAAAGGTTTTCAGATACTTAAAAACACTATTTAAGAGCTTATCCAGAAATGCAAACTATCTAATAATAAGTGTTTGTAGATTCTTCAAACAAAAGAAAGATGGATCTCTTTTCTGTTTTATAAATTGCTTGAGAAATGTCTGTTGCTGAAAGTGCATCAAATGAAATAAACAAACAAATACATAAATAATTACTTCCTTCTTCCAGCTGACTTCTATGAACCAACAATAGCCAAGAATATAACATAAGAAAGCTTCAGTATCACCTCATTCCCTTGCCAGTTTAAGAAGGGTTGGTTGATTGCCTTGGCCCTTTAACCGAAGCTCTTGCATTGGTGAAAGTCCATTTCCTGACATCCCTTCTGCATTCTGAGCCTCCTAAGCAATCTTTCCCTTCCTCTGTATTGGGGGAGTGGGGGGGGTCATTTAAAATGAGATGTTGCTTTTCCTTCTACCAGAAGGGAACCCGAGGAGGAAATGTGGGGCTGCACTGGTTACTAGTAGCTTTTTAAAAAAATGTTGATTGTTAATAAGCCAAATACAAAACAAAAAGCAGTCAAGGAGATGACACAAAGATTAAAATGAAAAGTCAGCTAATAATGTTTTTTTAATGATTCCAAATGCGTAGGGCAGAAACATATGGAAACCAGTCTAACTGCAACAGACTAAAAGGATTCTGTTTTTTTAAAAATAATTCTTAAACATATCCTTTAGGGCAGGGTCGACAACCTTTTGGACCTCAGGGACCACCAAACTCATAATTTTAAATCCTATGGACCACTAATATGAATTTTGACTGATGGTGGCTTGCTGACGTTTTCCCAGGATCTCTGCAGAAAGCAACAGAAAAGGTCTGCAGGAAGATTCCCCACCCCGTTTTCCTACCAAACGATCATTTATTTATTTGATATTGTAGGATACCATCTCCAGCTTTGTTCTCAGGGGGGAAGAAAGAAAGAGAGAGAGAGACTTTTGGCTTCATGCAAGGAAAGCAGCAGAAGGAGCAGGAAGTCTTTCTTTCTCTCCCTCAAACTCCACCAGAAATTAGTCTTTATGAGACTTGTCGTGCCAGCGCAGCCGCTTGGAGCAGGAAGCCTTGCAGAATCCCAAAGACTCATTTCTGGCAGAATTTGCGGGGGGAGAAAGAAAGACTTTTGCTGCTTTCCTTGCATGCAACCAAAAGCAGAAGAAGAAACAAGCAGAAAAAAGCAGCCCAGTGGCCAGGCAAGGTATGTGGGGCGAGTGGAGCAAATTCCCCCCCTCTGCCCTTTCCCCCCTCTCCTCACTACCTCATGTTGTTCGCAATGCAAGCGACGCAAGCCTTGTGTTCCTGTGGGCCATGTGGGCAGAGCAGCCTTGTGTTCCTGTGCAGCCTGGATTAATTGCTTTGGGGGTGCTTTGGGGGTGACATTTCTCTGCAAACCACCAAAATTTTCTCACGGACCACCAGTGGTCCCAGGCCCACTGGTTGGTGACCACTGCTTTAGGGCAGACTCTAACCTTGGTACCTTGCAGTTAGTGCTCATACTTTGTATGGAAAAATCTCAGGGCAAATCATATATATATATGTATATATAGAGGCAAATCATATATATATATATATATATATATATATATATATATATATATATATATATATATATATATATATATATATATCTGAGGTTCTCGGGTATTTATATGTGGATATTTGGTTGTTCGGGTTTTCTCCCGCGTAAGATTCGAAGTATCTAGGCAACAAGAAAACGGCAAAGCCCTCCTCCCATATATAAAAGGCACTACAGACAAAATTAGCAAGATCCTCCAAAAACACAACATCAAAACAGCATTCTGCACAAACAGAAAAATATCCACCATCCTAAGAAACCCCAAAGACAAAATCGAATTAGAAAACCAAGGAGTATACGAAATCCCCTGCACTGCCTGCCCTACCACATACATTGGACAAACTAACAGAAGAATAAGTGCACGCATTGAAGAACATAAGAACTCAATCAAAAAAGAAGAAACGACCTCTTCCCTGGTCCAACACCTCAAAGCCACAGGACATGAAATTGATTTTAAAAATACCAGAACTATCGCCAAAACCGAACACTTCAACAGCAGAATAATCAGAGAAGCCATAGAGATAGAAAAACGCCCACACAGCATGAACAAACGAGATGACACCTCCCGCCTTCCAGCCATTTGGAAACCCGCCCTCATGAACAGACGAGTACCTAACATGAAGAAGGACACCGGACCCACACCCATGAGAGCCACACAAGATGCCACCACCACACCTCCATGTAGAAAACAGACTCCCACCCATTCAGAAAATGAGAAACGACCATGGACCAGAAGCTGCACTGCAGCTGCATCACTACCCACTTCTAACCCCTCTGAGCCATACATGAAGCAAACCGACACCCACTATGAAGATGCAGCAGGACCACGAACTAGAAGCCAAACAGCAAGATCACAACTCTCCAGCTCAAATCCCCCAGCAACTAAGACTAATCTGAGCACAACCAAGCCCCCACCTGAACAGAACACGCCTCCAACCAATCAGAACACGGCTAACCCCCCAACCAATCAGAACACAGCCAAACCCCCTACCAATGAGAACACACCCCCACCCAATCAGAACACAGCCAAGCCCCCACCCAATCAAGTCCCACCCCCACTGGCAGTTAAAAGGAGGAAGCAGCTGCAATCTCCATTACTCTGAGAAGCACAGAGCCGGAGACAGAAGCCTGAAGATGATGAATGAGACTTCATCGAAACGTTGCCTAGATACTCGAATCTTACGCGGGAGAAAACCCGAACAACCAAAGATCCACATATATATATATATATATATATATATATATATATATATATATGGATCTTTGGTTGTTGAGTTTCCTCACATTCAGTATCAGGCAGCGTTCGATGAAGTCTCATTCATCATCTTCAGGCTTCTGCCTTCTCTTGCTTCTCAGAGTGAGAAATTGACTCACTCTGAGAAGCAAGAGCCGAAGGCAGAAGCCTGAAGATGATGAATGAGACTTCATCGAAACGTTGCCTAGATACTTCGAAACTTACGTGGGAGAAAACCCGAACAACCAAAGATCCACATACAAATACCATGAGAACCTCAGAAAACAAATATTACACCTCTACGGGAGGAAACCCACCATCTGACCAGGACTTATGAAAAACTTGAAGTCCAAAGAGCTTCCATTTTATGTGACCTTGCATTCCTATGCAACTGCCGAGATCAAAATTTAATTCCCACAAACTTCCAATTGAAATTCCACACCAACACAGCAGCCACCAAACGCATCCTAAAAAGAACAGAATTGGCCCTAATTAGAAATGAACTTCACACAAAAAGGTTTCTCCTAGACCAAATCAACAAAGATCTCCTCACACTCCACCTCAGACTCAGCAACAAGATTCACCCCCTACTTTGGGACAAATCCAAACAACTCGCTGTCTGGAGAGCCGAAACACAGACCACCCTCAAGACAGACACACACACCAACAAACTCAGGAAACTACAACAACGCCAGAAACCAACTCCTCCCCACCCACAGCCACACATGAAACAAACAGTGCACAACATCTCAGACAAGATCCTCACTGAAGCTGAAACAAGGTCCTTTCAAAAGGATTCAACTTTGCTGTCGCTCCCAAACACATCCCCACAGAAACCATCATATGCGGAGTTGAAACCAGCCTGACCAAAACCAACCCTGACGATGCTAACAAAATCAGACTTGAAATCACCAACATCCTCTGCACTAGCAAACCACCCAAAAGCAACTTATCCAAAGAAGAACAAACTGCACTACTTAACCTGAAAGAAGACACCAGCATAATAATCCTACCAGCAGACAAGGGCAACGCGACAGTGGTTATGAACACATCTGACTACCAAACCAAGTTAACCAACCTACTCCAAGACCCCACATACAAACCCCTAAAGACAGACCCCACCACCTACCTAGAAAAAACTACCAAATCCAAAATAAAAGCCTCCCCATCAGTGAAGAAATCCAGCAAAGAATCATACCCAGAGAGAAATCATCCAGATGCCCTAAGCTTTATGGTCTTCCCAAGATACACAAAGAAGGAACCCCACTCAGACCAATAGTCAGCTCCATAGGCTCACCTCTACAAAACCTGGCCAAATTTCTCGCCAAACAACTACAACCCTATGCAGAATCCATCAACTCACACGTAAGAAACTCATTCCAGTTCATCGAGATCATAAAGAAACAAAACTTACAACCCAGCGACCTACTAGTAAGCTTCGATGTCATATCCCTCTTCACCCAAGTGCCAATAAAAGAAGCCTTGACAGCCATCCAAAACAAATACAACCCCCCAAGCACATCCTAGATCTGACCAACCACTGCCTATCCAATACATACTTCACCTACAATGGACAAAAATACAAACAAATAGAAGGAGCACCCATGGGATCACCCCTCTCACCTGTCATCGCAAACCTCTACATGGAACACTTTGAAACACAAGCTCTAGAAAAATACGACCACAAACCCAAACTCTGGCTCAGATACGTAGATGACACCTTCATAATCTGGCCACATGGGAAAGAAAAACTGAACAACTTCCTCACACACCTCAACAGCCTACACCCCAAAATACAATTCACCATGGAAACAGAAGCCAACAATCAACTTCCCTTCCTAGATGTCTTGGTATACAAAAGATCCAATGGCTCCCTAGGACACACCATCTACCAGAAGAAAACACATACAAACCGCTATCTACATGCACTCTCACACCACCACCCAGCACAGATCAATTCCGTAGCCAAGACACTCATCTCCAGAACAAAATGCTTAGCCGATGAACAACACCAAAAACCAAACTACACACTCTCACCAACGTACTTACAGCTAATGGATTCCAAAGAAAGAAGATTATCCACCTAATCCAAAAAGAAACCCCAACCAAAATCCAAGACAGAGAACAAGAAAACGGCAAAGCCCTCCTCCCATATATAAAAGGCACTACAGACAAAATCAGCAAGATCCTCCAAAAACACAACATTAAAACAGCATTCTGCACAAACAGAAAAATATCCACCATCCTAAGAAACCCCAAAGACAAAATCAATTAGAAAACCAAGGAGTATACGAAATCTCCTGCACTGCCTGCCCTACCACTTACATTGGACAAACTAACAGAAGAATAAGTGCACGCATTGAAGAACATAAGAACTCAATCAAAAAAGAAGAAACGACCTCTTCCCTGGTCCAACACCTCAAAGCCACAGGACATGAAATTGACTTTAAAAATACCAGAACTATCGCCAAAACCGAACACTTCAACAGCAGAATAATCAGAGAAGCCATAGAGATAGAAAAACGCCCACACAGCATGAACAAACGAGATGACACCTCCTGCCTTCCAGCCATTTGGAAACCCGCCCTCATGAACAGACGAGTACCTAACATGAAGAATGACACCAGACCCACACCCATGAGAGCCACACAAGATGCCACCATCACACTTCCATGTAGAAAACAGACTCACACCCACTCAGAAGATGAGACATGACCATGGACCAGAAGCTGCACTGCAGCTGCATCACTACCCACTTCAAACCCCTCCGAGCCATACATGAAGCAAACCGACACCCACTATGAAGATGCAGCACGACCACGAACTCGAAGCCAAACAGCAAGATCACAGCTCACCAACTCAAATCCCCCAGCAACTAAGACTAACCTGAGCACAACCAAGCCCCCACCTGAACAGAACACGCCTCCAACCAATCAGAACACGGCCAACCCCCAACCAATCAGAACACAGCCAAACCCTACCAATGAGAACACACCCCACCCAATCAGAACACAGCCAAGCCCCCACCCAATCAAGTCCCACCCCCACTAGCAGTTAAAAGGAAGAAGCAGCTGCAATCTCACATCACTCTGAGAAGCAAGAGCCGAAGACAGAAGCCTGAAGATGATGAATGAGACTTCATCGAAACGTTGCCCAGATACTTCGAATCTTACGCGGGAGAAAACCCGAACAACCAAAGATCCATATATATATATATATATATAGATAGATAGATAGATAGATAGATAGATAGATAGATAGATAGATAGATAGATATAGATATAGATATGCAGGCCTTAGTGTGTTCGGGTCTTTTCCCATGTAAGATTGAAAGTATCTTGGCGACGTTTTGACAAGGTCTAACTTGCCATCTTCAGGCTGGTGTTTTCGGCTTCGTGCTTGTCTGAGAAAAGTGTGATCGGAGTTGCCGTATCTCTATAAATACTGGTGGGGAGGTTGCTTGTGTTGTTATTTCTTGATTGGTTGATGGAGTTGATGTTTGCAGATTGCTTGGCTTTCTCATAAGAACATGTGTGGCTGAGGTATTGGCTATGTGTCTATCAGCCTCCTGTGTTGTAACGACCTGGGTAATGGGCTGTGTGATGACCTTCTGAGTTCTATTGTTGTGACATCCTGGGTATTGTGCTGTAATCTCCTGGGTCGTTGGCTGTGTTGCAACATCCTGAGGTTTTGTGGTGCAACCTCCTGAGTTCCGTGATGTGATATCCTGAGCAGGTGGCTGTGATGTGATGTTCCGGGTTCTGGTTTGGCTCTGAGTTTGAGGCCTGGCTATGGCATGTGTCAGTTTGCTTGGTTTGGGGGTCAGGGTGTGTGGCAGCTGGTGATGCAGCTGTAGTCTGGTTTCTGGACAATGGTTGCCTTTCGTCTATGGGATGGGTTTGGGTTTGAGTCTGGTGTGGGAGATTGGTGGTGGCGGCATGTATTGTTTTGGGTCCGGTGTTGGTTTTTGTGGCTGGGACTCATTTGTTGATAAGGACTAGTTTCCAGATGTCTCCCCCTTGCACAAGCATGAAGCAAAAAGCACCAGCCTGAAGATGGCAAGTGGGACCTCGTCAAAACGTCACCAAGATACTCTCAATCTTACATGGGAAAAGACCCGAACACGCCAAGACCTGCATATATATATATATATACATATATACATATATACATATATACATATATATATATATATATATATATATACATATATACATATATATATATATATAAACAAACATAGACAAATATAAAAATACATAAAACAACAAATAAAATCTTTCAACTATACAGTGTGTTGGTTGGTACATATCTCTTGTGCACAAAATCTATAGTCTTTTCCTCTTGAATTTAAGTTTACATTCATATTACATTAGTCAACTTTCCATATCATATATTATTACTACATCATCATTAGACTTTAATTTCAAATTTGCATTATCTTTTAGAGCAGATCTTGATTCTTACTGATTTTAATACATATTATAATTCGTTATATAGTATTTAATTATAACATATCACTACTGTTGCATTATACTTCAGTTTCCTACTTTTCTATTTAACCATTGATAGAATAACTCCCATATTTTATAATACTCTTTTTTTTTCTTGCTCTCTAATTGCTAATGTTAATCTGCTCATTTCTGCACATTCCATTATTTTCTTAATCACTTCTTCCTCCATCGGAATTTTCTCATTTTTCCAATTTTGGACAAATACAATTCTAGCTGAAGTTAATACATTAATAATCAAGTGTGTCAATTCTCTATTGTAACCTTCAGGTAAAATTCCCAATAAAAATATCTCTGGTTTTAAATCTATATGCTGTTTTGTCATTTCTTCCAACCATGTATGTATTTTAGTCCAATATCTTTTAGCTTCCTCACAAGTCCACCACATATGGTAATATGATCCAGGTATCTGATGACATTTCCAACACTTTGCTGATTTATCCTTGAACATCTTTGCTATTCTTGCTGGGGGTAAATGCCACCTGTAAAACATCTTATACAAATTCTCTTTATAAGCTGTTGACATTGTTTGTTTATAATTTCTAGTCCATAGTTTCTGCCATTTTTCTAGATCTATCCCATATCCAAAAAATTTCCTCCAAACAATCATTGTTTCTTTAACTTGCTCTTCTTCTAATTTCACTCCCAGAAAATAAGCATATATTTTTTAATCATCCTCTCATCAGTACCTGTTATTTTTTGTTTATATTGCTAATCATTTTTCCATTTATAAGTCTGACTCAGCCCATTCACTACGTTCACTTTGAGATTTCTTTCTTTAAAAAAATATTACACTAAAATAATATAAATTTGGGGCACATTTTCTCCCTAATATGCATTTTTGTTTGCCTAAAAGATCTATCTATCTATCTATCTATCTATCTATCTATCTATCTATCTATCTATCTATCTATCTATCTATCTATCTATCTATCTATCTATCTATCTATCTATCTATCTATCTATTTTTCATCTATATATATGGATTCATATTTTTGTGTACATGATTATCAGAAATACAACTTATTGTATATAAATAGTCCTCATTTTATGATTTATTTTTATTTAATGTTACACTTTAGTTTGAAAATGACAAATTAGATAATTTCAGATGAAAATTCACATTTGATACTTGTAGGCATGGCTGAAACTTTAGAGAACTACTTCTATAGAGTAATTAGAAGTAAGACAGTTTGCTATGTTACCATACAATTAGAATGAGCATTTGAAAACTTTGAAACTAATTTGAGGAATTCTAAAACTTAAATCAGTCTTTAAAGTTAGATAGAAGGATGTTTTCCACATCCATTTAAAGTCCTAATCTCTTGCTCCATACAAGAATGCAATCCTTTTTGTATTTAAAAAAATACTGCACAGAGTATTTATACTGCACAGGGTACTACACAGCATACACTTGCATTAATAAATTTCCCTTATGAGACACTGACCAATCTCCTGCTGAGTTTTCAATAATCATATATCACTGTAACACGAATTATAGTGTACTTCCTGCTCTTGCATATAATCATGTATTTTTTAAAATCATGTTTTGTCCAAGGCATTTTCAAATTTGAAGATGTTAACATACTGATGACCATTTGACAATATTTATGAGTGGTCGTTAGGGGGGTTATTATTATTTTTATATATATTGTGTTTTTTATTGTTTGTAAGCTGTCCAGAGTCACTGAGATATAAATCTTCTAAATAAATTAAATAAACAGAAATTAGCAAATGAAATTGGAATGATCCAATAATTCCCTGTGGTTTACTTAGAGGATAAGCTGAAAGGTTAAGACAACAATGAGCACAAGATAATTAGACATTTGGGTGACAGTGTAAATCAGCAAATTTTCAATAACTATTGATTTAACAATAATAATTATCAGCTCTAAAGAAGGCTCTAAGAATTATTGTTTTTAGTCACTTTAATGTGGATTTATATTTCTATGCAAGTCATCTCATTGTAGGACTCAAAGGAATCATAGACGACTGTTTTTGCTCCTTTAGCCACCATTTCATCCTTGCATAGAAATTCTGTCCTCAGAAAATCATCACCATCATCATATGAACTCTAGAAGTCTGAAAGTTTGATATGCAATACAATCCTTTGTTTTTTTACTTGGTAAAAAGTTGCTTTGTGTTCAGTGAATCTAAGAACTGTAGAATATATAAGTATATAGATGAGATCCTTCAAGACATGATAGACTCAATTCCTTTGTTGCCTTGGAAAGGGAAAACATCACCCAAGATAAGTGAGATACTGTATATATTATAACAGGAATTCAATCCTTGTGCAATAAACACCTATCTTCCATACTGATGATACTCCTAGAGATTTTTGATCAAGGGTTATTTGATCATTAGAAACACAGACAGGAGATAATTCCTTGTGATTCTAGCAATTAACACAAGGGTGGGTGGTGCTTGGGTATGCTGCCTTCCACCATTTTGGTATTCTCCCAACAATTTCTCAAACAATGGGAAATCAATTCAATTGGAGGGTGTCATCCTTTTTGGCAAACCCAATCAAGGAGCTATATAAATTATCTAAAATAAAATAAATAAATAAAATAAATTCTGATAAGCAGACAACAGCTTTCCATCTCTAAAGGAAGATCTCTGAATTGAAGGTGAAAGTCAGAAGGCATTATCCACTGTTAAGGCATGCTAAAAAAGAGGGGGGGGGGGAAACCCCAACATTTCAATCTTCATTCTTGAGACCACTACCTGAAATGGTCACAACTAAATGTTTACATCTTGTAGCAGGTTTCAGTTAAGTTGCAGGAGTCCTTCCCCAGGATATAAACAATGAGCTTTCTAATAAAATACCCCAACTGCAAGACACATGGATGCTACATTTTAATTAGCATCCTTCCAGAAAGTTTGATAAAAAATAGAATGTGTGTGCAGATAATGGTCACAGTGAATGAACTGTATTCAGATTATATCAACCCTGCAATAAAAAGTTAAAAGAAAGAAGCACTTGACCAAATTCCCAGTATATTTTAGAAGTTGTCTTGAAATAGAGGTAGACACACCCAGATGGCTTTCTTCTAAATATGGAGTATTGAAACTGTTTTTAAACCCAAAATAATACCTTTTGATTGGAAAGATTTCAGTCACATTATTTGTGCATTTTATTGAGGCAAGGTTGCAATTATTAGCGTCACTAGGAATTTGGGACATTTAAATACAGTCTTTAGTTTGCTTCAGAACAAACCACATCCCTAGGCAATTATTGTTCTATCTAAATACCTTCAGACCCAAGCTCTGAACCAGCCCTGGCTTTTATTGCTGGTGGTCTCTTTGTAAATCAGCTCCTGCAATGGGAAGGCAGAACAGATGAATCTAGAAAAAAATGAGGACAGTAGGATGTATGCAGGAGACAGTTTGGTGCAATGGCTAAAGGCCTTAAGTTAAAAGCTGAAAGCCTGTCAGGGCCATTCCTGCCTTAGGCAGGAGGGCATCTGGATAACCTTGGGGCAGTCCCTCTCTCTCAGCCCCAGGAAGAAAACAAACACTGCTTCAAAAATGCTACCAAGCAAACTTGTCAAAGCAGTTACTAGGAGTCAAGGCTGACTCAAATGGCCCCACAGACAAAGGGCGAATATCCATAAGAGAGGGTGTGCATTTGAGAAGATGGGCAGCATGGAAGAGAGCTTTTCCCATGATAGCATCCTCTAGAAGTTTGGACTGTGTTAACCTTGCTGACAAGAATTTTTGGGCATTGTAGTCCAACACATCCGGAGAACCCTTCATTGGAAATATTGAACTAAGAGCAAATAAAAATCAGCAGAGACACCATGGAGGTTTCAAAAGATCAAAGCAGTAGCTGCAGTGCCACAATCAAAGATTTGCCTCTTTTTTACATCTATTATGTGATACATATAAAAAAGGGTTAGGTCTTTGCTCACATGTTTGTGGCTGCCATTTTTGACACACCATACACTTTGTGAAAACTAACCTTAGTTCTTACTGAAAACTTTTTGTTAAGTTTGAGCAATGAGAGGCTGAACCAGAGCATGAGTGCAACAGTACTTTATTTTACAAATAAAGGGCTGACCGTGCTTGCCAAGCCTGGAACTGGCTCGCAGCAATCAGCAACCAGTTGGACCCCGCAGCCTGCTTTTATAGCTGGCTGCTGGGGAGAACCAACCAATGGGAATGGGGGAATATCGCCCACACAAAGTGAGTGGACCTGAGTGAGAACTCCTTGAGTCCTCAGGACATAACACCCCTTCCCCCCAGATGCGAACACGCATAGTCCTTGAGGTAGATGGGGGGTTTGTGTTGGCGCCCGGAGCGGCGCAACTCGGGAACATTGTCTGACTGTTCGGTATCAGTCTGTGACGGTTGAGCTGGCATAGTGTCGCCAACACTCTCTCTGGACTGGGCATCCTCGGAAACCACCGGGTTGGTTTCTGGGGTCGAGCTCTCGTGGGTTGGATCCGGTTGGTCAACTCTCTGGGCGCTGTTGTCCGAGTTTGGGCTGACCGGAACGACCGCTGGCGCAGACTGGTCACTGGGTGCGGTGTGGCTGGGTGGCGGATGAGGCGGTTCCCCTTCGACTGGAGACTCTGGATTCTTGTTTGCGAGGTTGCTGAGGCGCCTTCTGAGTTGGTCTATGTGTCTCCTCCAGACGCGACCATCCTCCAGCCTGACTCTATACGATCTTGGCCCGGTGACGGCGATGACCTCGCCCGCAATCCAAAGTGGGTCCCCAGCGAAATTCCTTGCGAATATCGGCTCCTGTAACATAAAATGTCTAACCCCGAAGTGGAAGCGAGGGAGAGTCAGGGCAGTATTGTGGGTGCAGTCTATCTAATACAGTCCTCAGGCGCCGGCCCATCAGAAGTTCCGCTGGGGACTTATTGGTGACTGCACAGGGGGTTGAGTGCTGGCTCATCAGGAACCGTGAGAGTTTGTGGTGCCAATCATCTCTGCCAAACCTAGCGAGGGCCTCTTTGGTGGTCCTGACGGCCCTTTCAGCCAACCCATTACTCGCAGGGTGAAATGGGGCTGTGAAAATGTGGCGAATGCCTAGGTTGGCTGCAAAACGGCTGAATTCTACTGATGCGAACTGTGGGCCATTATCGGAGACCAAGGAGTCGGGTAGTCCATGTGTAACGAACAGGTGCGTTAACACGTTGGTGATTGCTAGTGTGGTGGTCGTGGATAGCTGTGCCATGTCTATCCATTTGGAATAAGCGTCCACGACCACTAGGAACATCTTTCCATGCACGGGCCGGCCAGATCGATATGGATTCTAGACCAAGGGCGCTGGCGCTCTCCCATCTGGTAGGGGTGGCGATGGGGGAGCAGGACGGGATTCCTGGCAAATACTGCAGGAACTTACCCAATTGACAATGTCCTCGTCTAGACCCGGCCACCACACGTAGCTGCGTGCCAACGCCTTCATTCTCACAATGCCGGGGTGTCCTCGGTGCAACGCCTCCAGGACTCGGGTCACGCAGCGAGGTCGGAATGACCACTCGAGTGCCCCACAGTAGACAACCCTGCAAACTGGACAGCTCCTGCATGCGAGTCTTAAAGGGTGCGAATTTGTTATCAACATTGCCTCCCGGCCACCCCTCCTCACCCAGTCGAGCACCTGGGCGAGCGTTTGGTCTGCTTTGGTTTTGGCGGCGATGTCAAGGGCGGTGATGGGCAGGTCTAACTGGGTGATTTCAAAAATGGCATTGACAGGAGCTGGGTCTTCAGCCGGAGCGGGTAAGGGGCAGCGACTGAGCGCGTCAGCGTGGGATAGAGTTTTGCCCGGGCGGTGGATAAGTTTGTATGAGTAGGCCGCTAGGAAAAGTGTCCACCTTGTCATCCGAGGGGAGAGGACTTGAGGTGTCTGCTTGTCGCCGGCCAGTAGGCCCAGGAGGGGCTTATGGTCGGTGACCAGTTCAAGAAGTGGCCAAAAGGAATTCGTGAAACTTTTTCACGGCTGCAACAGCTGTTAGGGCTTCCTTGTCTATTTGGCTGTAATTTCGCTCCGTGGCCGAGAGCGTCCTGGAGAAAAAGGCGATGGGGGCCTCGGCGCCATTGGCGAGTCGGTGACTAAGGACCGCCCCAATTCCAAAAGGGGATGCGTCTGCTGCCAGTACTAAAGGAAGGTTGGGGTCGATGGATGAGCACTGCCTCTGACGTAAGTAGTGATTTGACGGCGTTAAACGCCTGGTCTTCTTTGTGCCCCCAGTGCCACGGTGACTTTTTGTCTAGTAATCTGTGTAGGGGTTCGGCTACTGAGGCTTTATGGGGCAAAAAGGATGCATAAAAGTTTAGGAGCCCCAAGAAAGCTTGTAGCTCCGTTTTGGAGGTCGGTGTGGGAGCTTCGTGGATCGCCCTGACCTTGGACTCCAGGGGTGAATGCCAGAGGCGTCAATTTTATAACCCAGAAAGTCCACCTGTCTAGTGGCAATGGCGCATTTTTCTTTCTTTAACTTGAGGCCATGCTGTCTGAACCTCTCTAACACTGCTCACACTCTCTGGAAGAGTTGGGGTCTGTCCCTGGCCGAGACCAAGATGTCGTCGAAGTAGGGTACTAAACCAGGGAGGCCCTGTAAAATCCGGCTCCATGAGGGATTGAAAATACCCGGGCAACACTTACGCCAAATTGGAGACGCTTGCATCGGAAGGCACCCCTGTGAGTGACGATGGTCTGAAGTTCCGCTGTTTGGTTATCAACAGGGAACTGTTGATATGCTTGAGACATGTCCAATTTAGCAAAAATACTGCCCGGTTCGAATGTGTGCAATAAGTGCTGAATGACGGGCACGGGGTAGGCGCTAACTTGTAAATATTTATTGATTGTTGTCTTGTAGTCCGAGCAAATTCTCAGGCTACCATCTTTTTGAGGGTGTGACAATGGGCGTCTCCCACTTGGCGAAATCTGTTGGCTCAATGACCCCTTGTTTTAGTAGCTTATCCAATTCAGCGTCTAGTTTTGGTCGAATAGCAAATGGAACTCTACGCAGTTTTAATCTGATTGGGACTGCCTGGGGGTCAACGGTGAACGAGATGGGGGTTCCATTATAACACCCCAGCTCCTCGCTGAACACATCTGCGTAGTCAGCGAATAAGGAGTCAGTGTCTGAGGTTGAGACAGCATGGACTCCTGTTAACCCTAGGCCGAGGTGGGGAAACCAATCGAGCCCCAATAAGGTGGGTAGATTGCCGTTAACTACCACTAGAGGTAGGTGGCCTTTAAAAGCTCTAAAACTGACAAAGAACTTGCCTCTGCCGATCACGGGAATGGCCTTCCCCTGGTAGTCCTTCAGACCGAACTGGCATCTCTGAAGCCGGGTAGTAGATAGGCTGGGGTGGAGTCTCTTGAGGGTGTTCCACGAGATTATTGAGAGCGCTGACCCTGTGTCCACCTCCATGTGGCACGGTTTACCTTCTAGGGAAACGGAGAGAGAAATTTTACTAACAGTGTGGCAAGTACGCCTGGCAAGGCGGTGCGTGCGACAGTTTAATACTTGCCTCTGTGGTCCTGAGTGCGAGGACGGGGGTCTGTGTGCAGCGCTTTGGGGAGCTTGGCAGACTCTCGCAATGTGCCCCCTCTTATGGCAGTTGTTGCAAACGGCTCCTTTAAACTTGCAGGTGGCCCTTTGATGTGATCCCCACAGGCTAGGCACAGCGTGATGTGCTTGGGTGGACCGGTGTATTCTTGTTTGGCCCCTACCTGCGACCGTCTGTCATTGGTGAGGCGATGGACATTGTTCTCATCATTGTGGGCTTCCTCCGCTTCCACCTCTTCGGAATGGACTGGGAACGATGCTAGCTTGGCACTTGGGCCCTGAATTTCGGTGGCTGAGTTCGTTGCTAGCTCGGCTGCTAGGGCCTCCTCTACGCTTGCGCAAGGTTGAGGTCTTTTTGGCTAGCAGTCGCCTCTGTAGGTTGAGATCCTTGACCCCACAAACTAATTGATCGAGGAGCATGTCCTCCAGGTATGTTCCAAACCCGCAGTGCAGGGCTGCTGTTCTGAGGGCGGCCATATATTGATTGATGGTCTCCTTACTTGATTGCTTCCTCATACGGAACGTGAACCTCCTGGCGATTTGTGAAGGCCTGGGAGCATAGTGGTTAGTGAGGATCTCAAGCAACTCGGACCACGGAACGTTTTTCAATTCTCTCGGCGCTACGAGTGCTGCGGCGGTATCGTAAACGGTGGCTCCGCAGTAGATTAGGAAATAGGATTTTTTCCGATGCTCTCCCGCATCCGCCAGGCCGACCGCATCGATGTAATGATTGAAACGGTTCTTATACGATTCCCACTTCTCTTCGTCTGGTTTAAACGCTGGGAATACTGGGTTGGAACTCATGGTGCTGGAACGGCTGGGCTACCTGCGGAAAAATCTCTCTGGGACTACGAGCGCTCGTGAGTTACTAGTGATATCAGCTCTGGAGAGGTTTTTTGCTAACCTCTCTTTCTCTCTCTGGGTTACCACGTTGGCTGCCAGCCGTTGGAGGTGTCTGGATTCGCGCCAAAAAAGTGGGCGTTAGTGACTCTCTACAGCGCTGTGCTGTGATTCCTACTGGTTCGAAATTCAAATGACACCCGTTTGAATTTCGCGCCAAATGCAGAGCGGCTGCGGCTCGCAGCGCTTCACTTTCCCCGTAGCGGGGCTAACAAGCGGCTACAGACGCTTCTAACTTTTTGACTCAGACCGCTTTCTCTGGCTGCGGATCTGCGTTTGCTCTTTTTGATCGCTCGTTTAGTTAGCTGACCGCTCTCTCTGGCTGCGGATCAGCGTTCCCCTTATCGCCAGCCGATCGCTCTCTCTGGGCTGCGGATCGGTGGCTAGTGACTCAGCGGTTGCAAGGTGCATCTGGTAGCCATCCCATCCTCGTCGCCAGTGTTAAGTTTGAGCAATGAGAGGCTGAACCAGAGCATGAGTGCAACAGTACTTTATTTTACAAATAAAGGGCTGACCGTGCTTGCCAAGCCTGGAACTGGCTCGCAGCAATCAGCAACCAGTTGGACCCCGCAGCCTGCTTTTATAGCTGGCTGCTGGGGAGAACCAACCAATGGGAATGGGGGAATATCGCCCACACAAAGTGAGTGGACCTGAGTGAGAACTCCTTGAGTCCTCAGGACATAACACTTTTGATAAGAGCAGCAGTGGTGCAGTGGTTAGAGTGTAGTACTGCAGGCTACTTCTGCTGACTGCCAGCTGCCTGCAATTTGGCAGTTCAAATTTCACCAGCTCAAGCTTAAGTCATCCTTCCACCCTTCCAAGGTGGGTAAAATAAGTGCCCAGATTGTTGGAGGCAATATGCTGACTCTGTAAAACCTCTTAGAGAGGGCTGTAAAGCACTGTGAAGCAGTATATAAGTCTAAGTGCTATTGCTATTGCTATTATTTTCAGTTAAATGCCATTTCCTCACCCATAGCACTGCTGTTATAGTAATCTAAATTGTGCTATTTTTAATGATACTGTTTTTAATTTGATCAACTTGTAAGAGAGGAGCAGTTAAGCAATATGAAATATAAATAAATAAATCATCACTGCTTTTTCTTGGCCAGGTTCCACACTAGCCATTTTATCTGGAATTGAAGTCATTTAAATCTATACTTGTTACAAAAATGCAGGCTGTTTCTACAAAACCATGATGATCCAGGATTCCATATGTTGTTTCTCTTCTCTTTTTAAAGATTGGGTTGGTGATGGGATGCAACAGTTAACAATGCCCTCACAAAACAGGAAAATAAGGAGTAAATTCAATAACCGCAATCATTAGAATGAGTTCACAGAGTTACCAAGATGATTTTAATAAAGGTCTTTCCATCTGGTGTGTTTTAAAAAAGGGGCTACTGCTTCTCTCAACTACCTTTCCTTTAATTACTAATGTTTTTTTTAATCAGGCGGGAGTTCAGGAAATTACTTATTAAAAGACTGGTGGGTTGAAGCCACTTTAAAGTACAAGAAATGAATAGAACTTGGCACAAGTACTGCAAAGAGGAAGTAAGCCCCATGAACTGGACTACACGAATACACTATCAACATATTTGGGACTTTGCATCTCAGGGTGGGCATTGGGGAATTTGTTATGGGGAATATAGTCCTCTATTTGGCATTTGATGGATCCTCTAATTTAGTTTTATTTTCTGCTGGTTTTGAAAGAGCAACGACTCTGACCATCACTGGCCCCTCTAATGGGTTATGGATAGTGTTAGAGCTCCAGACTTCTGCACTGTTGTCATCTAGTAGCCAACTGGATTTTTGTAACCAGGTACAGCAAGTCCTATCACTAGGGAACTTTCTGTTTGCTGATATGTCCAATGAATAACTGTCACATTGGAATCTACCCTGTTTCTCCAACAATATAGCCTCCCCCAATAGGAAGTCCCAGCATGTTTTATAGGCATGAAATGAAATTAAGCCCCTCCCCCCAAATTAAGGCCTATATTAAAACATGCAAAATGGGGGGGAATGGTGGGGGGGGCTTGCCGTTAGGAAGTACTTTTGTTGCATACCTGGATATGGTGCTGCCTGCGTTGACCCCGATACGGAGTGCCCCACCAACGCTGAGGTCAACATCTAAGCCGTCGCCGCCCACCCGAAGATGCAAGGGGGGGATTAAGTCACCCCCGGAAAGGTGGCCTAGCCATTTTTTCAGGGCTCAAAAAAAAATAAGACCCAGCCTTATTATATGAGAAACACAGTATATATTGGTAGTTTTTATATCTGACTTCAGTTGCACCATTTGTTTAGCTTGTGGAAATCATAATTTTGGATTGTGAAGGGATTTTAAAAAGAGAGGGAGAGGGAGGGGGGAGAGGAAGAGAGGGAGAGAGAGAGAGAGAGATGCCATAAGGCAGGGAGGAACCTTGATCGCATGGCTTGAACAAAGGGGTTACCATTATCTTGTTTACTGGTTGATCTTAGTGTCTTAAAGCCCCACTCAGAAGGATGCCATCTCCAGATATAAGCAGTGTCCCATTCAGTTTTCATCTGCATTTAAGGTGTCCTCTGTATCCTTGTCTTCTTAACCCCGATCTATTTCAAAAGTGTTCTTGCTACCATCAACAAATACTGCAAGAAAACCACCTTGAGTAAGAAGCAGGCAATACCATAGAGTGGATAAAACATGTTTTTTTGCCAGCCATGCAGGTTCCCTCAATGGACTCAATGAGGTATTCAGCCCTATGTTAAGAAAGCTACATTACAATATAAAATCTGAGGCACCTAACTGTTTTCCATACATTTCTTATCAACACAGTATTGATAAGAATTGATTATGATTTATGATTGGGAAGGGGGATACTTCACCCTCTTTTGGGGCAGCTACTGGGCAAAGGCCTGTGCTTGTTTATGTTAAAAGGCAGCCCGGCTCTCCTAGCAGTTTTTGTCAGCTCTTTCTTTGGGGCCCCACTGGATGAAAGCCTCTGGCCTGGCCCTGTAAATTGTAGGAGCTTCCCAAGCTGCTGAGCCTGGAGCAAGCCTGCAGTTACACTGTCAGACTCATTGAAGCCTAATGCCTTCTGACAATTGTCTACCTGTAAAGTAATAATGGGCTGAACAGGCTCTGCAAAATTGATAGGCTCTTTCTCCCTGAATGAAAGTGCCAAATGCAGTGGAGCTGCAAAGCAGCCCTGACCTTTTGCAAGTAAAAATATGGAATCTGCAGCAACTAAACCCACAGGCACACTATGTTCAAAACTCCATGCCACCTGACTCTGCTTGCTCTTCACTTGGCTGCTTTATGAGAGGTATTTTCCCCCTTAAAATATTGTGTGTGCATGTGTGTGTGTGTGTTCCTTTGAGCCAGATTTGACTTCTAGAGACTGCATGGACAAGTCCACTGCATTTTTCAGAGAGAGGGACTGACTTTGTGCCTAAAGAAGGACTAAAACTCACAGTCTCCTGGTTTCTAGCCTGGTTCTTTAACCACTACACCAAACTGACTCTCATAATATTTCTTATACCCACTTTAAACTTTTAAGACCTACTTGGAACTATCTTCTTGAGTTTAGGTTGATGGGGATCAGTGGTGGTATTCAGCAGGTTCTGACCAGTTCTGGAGAACCGGTAGCGGAAATTTTGAGTAGTTCGGAGAACTGGCAAATGCCACCTCTGACTGGCCCCACCCCCATCTATTTTCTGCCTCCTGAGTCCCAGCGGATTGGCTGGGTCTTCTTTTGTTGCCTTGCACAGGAGAATGGAGCTGGAAATCAGGTTAGTGGGGTGGGGAGGGAATGGAGATTTTTCAGTATTCTTCCCCTGCCATGGAGGCCACACCACACCCACCAAGCCACACCCACAGAACCAGTAGTAAATTTTTTTGAATCCCACCACTGATGGGGATCATGTGGAGAATGTGTTTGCTTTTAAAACCCATTTCTTGGATTTCCCTATTGCCCAAACCCACAACCAAGGATAAAATTAGATAGTTGCTATAGGGCTCTCATCTGGACATAATCTGATTCCTCAAATGGGCATACTGGAATATTTTAGTGTACCAATCTGGGATCAGACTAAGATTCCTCAGCAGTTTCAGAATAAACTCAGATATAGATGAAGAGAGGAACTTAGGGGGCAGGGCAAGGCAGCTACATTCCACCTCTTGCTTGTTACCAGCATCCCTTCTCTATAAGTGTGGGTCTGTTGAATGGAGAGGCTGTCAACACTGGTGTGGACAGATCTTCTGAGAACTTGGCCTTTGAGATAATGGCTGTGTCTCACCATCTTTAGAAGTCTGAAACTCCTCTCCCCCAGAAATTGCTTTTCCTGAAATTGTAGTTTTGAATTGGCTTTGACAATTTGTTTATATAACAAAAGGATTCAACAGAGGCATACAGGCAAAAGAAAAGAGGGCAGAACATTGAGTTGATCTCAGCCTAGATTGCCATCCTATCCACAATATCTAAAGAATATGTTTATTGAATTTAGTAAAACTTCCTTCTGCATAAACATGCATAAGATCATGCTGTACAGTTCAGTCTTATATTATCCTATCCTTCCCAAGTATAGAAAAGGGAAATGCAAGAAGAAGGGAAAAACTCCATCAATGTTGGAGCTAAGCTGCAACTAAGTAGTTGCTCACTTCCATTCTAAAAACTTTATTAAATTCCCATTAGCCCTCAAAACCCAGGACTAAAATCTTCATGACTTGAGGGAACAGGAAGAGAAGGGAGGGAAGTAGAAAAACATGTGGGAAGGACATTAAATCTTGTATTGTAAAGACTAGTGTGACCAGCCCACAATGTTGTATATAATTTTGCAGAACAAATATCCACTCTTTCAGACACTGCAAGGACACATTTTTGTACCGTGCAGGCCAATCCTGTGATGTTTGACAATCTTGATTCTAACCTTTGCAGTAGCTTTGACCCCCATGCTGCTCACTGTCACATCTGTGGATTTATCTTGCTCTTTAAAAAGGCCATTAACTCTGGGTAAATGATCCCTAGGCTGTTTTTAGAATAATTAAAACCAAAAGGCCAATAGTTACTATCAGCTGTCTATCAGCATAACTTGTGTCTCCAAAATGTGGGTTCAATTTCTTGTTGTTAAAAAGCATAAAGCCATATGTGGAACATTATCACGCATCTTTGCAAAATTAGCAAAACTATTTGGAAACCCCAGCCTGTGTCTATAAAATTGCTGCCCCCTCCTCATCTCCTGCCTCCCATCTTCCCTCCAGAATATCAGGTGAAAGTACTTGTAAGCATAAGGGCAGAGGTGGATGTAAGTTGGCTGGATGAAAGTTTGAATACAAGAGATGATACAAAAAAAGTTAAAAGTGTTCTTGGAAATCAAGAACCCTTGGGTAGCTATTAGAGTTAAAGAACAAAACCTATTTTCTTCTTCATTTCTTCATGCCAGCTCCTATCATTTTCAGCCAACCAGCAACCTATTTTCAGATAACTGTCTGGTCTACCAAGATTGACCAGGGAAATGCTCAAATCCTCAACAAATTCCTTCACCAGCCTGAAATTCAAGTATCACCTGTTTTACGAAGAAGGAAGGATAGGGGAAAATCTTTTTGTGGATCTGTATGTCTTTTTTTGGAATTCCAAGCTCAGGTTTTGTTTAGAAACAGGGGAAAGGAAAATTTTGTTGTAAAAATGCTTGCAAGGTGGGTTGAGGTTTGCCCATGTGAGAGTAGATCGATAAAATCTTCATTATAAAGCAGCTGGCATTACTGTATGTGGTTGTTGTGTTATTAAAATGAAGGCTGTTAATTTGTTTAGTTTCAAAAAGCTACCCAGCTGTGATCCAAATATTTCCTAAGTAAAGCTTTCTTTCATATGCCATTAGTTTTATATCTTGCGTGATGTTTAGTTTTTCTCCATAGTAGACATAAAGAGAAAAATCACTGCAAAGGATTTTTGATGTAAAAGCATAGGATGTAGTTCAAATGAACATTTCAGAACTGGACTTTAAACTCACTCAAGCCCAAACACTTCTGGAAACAGCATTCTGTTAATCCCAGTAACTGCCAAGGTCTATGTAAGTAGGCTACACTTTGTAATCTCTTAAATATCTCTCTCTTAAATAAAAAAATAAAATATTCTGGGTGCTGAAAAATGGTTAAGTAGATCTGAGTGCAAACTGTGGTACAAATATTTTCTCACCTTTGTAATATCTTTTGTTTACTGGGACCAACTCAAAAAGTGCTTAATTTTAAGGTTTTTGACATCTTGGAACTTTAATCTTTTCCCAGATAACATACAAACTTTTGAAGACATATCTTCAAACTCCCTGGCACTGAGCTAAGTCTAATGACTACATACTAAAAGGTGATTTCTATCTTAACACTTGATTTTGAAATGCTCTCCTTAAGAGTATCTCCCTATATGCTTAATATCCTCTTTAAGCATTTGTAATGGTCCAGGCAAGTACTTTTCAATTTTCATCAGCCTCTAGGACAATCTCCCCAATGAACAACCCTTTAGAGGTCAGGACTTCAACTCCCAGAATTCCCCAATTGATTTAAACTATGGATGAAGCTGAGAAAGTTAACAAAGAATATATTTCTGAAAGTTGTTGTCTTTTTAGTCTCTTCCTGTAGTAGGCTTTAACAACTACACTACGATAATTTGTTTTGATTGACTGAGCTGATTCAGCAAATATAAAACCATAGAGCAGGCTACCCTGCATTTACATCCTCTGTGAGGTTTTTCACATGGCCAGTTCTGTTCCTAAGTAGAAATGATCCTCCCACTGTTGGTTTCTGCTTGTTAAATTTGTCTTGTCTTTTTATTTCTTTGAGTATCACAAAATGACCTTTGGTATTTCAGATGATTGGTTTTTCAACTTCAGTGCCATCAATTCTTGTTAAAAATGTTCTAATAGGCAAATGTCCTGGGTAACAAGTTTTCATTTATGTTGTAATTCTAAGTTTCCCCTTGAGATTAAAACAAAAACCTTTGCTTAAGTCCCAAAATAATTTTGATTTAAAAACAAACAGAATTCTGAGCTCACTCAACTTTCAATTAGAAAGATGGTAAATCTTTCCCATAATGTGTTGGACCCAAACTGCTAATAGGGAATCATATACTTTTGAAATCCATGTAATAAAAAGTGATACAATAGTGAGACCCATCTGACTCATTTTCAGTGATGGAAAGGAAATTTCTAAGGATAATCAATTGCATATCCCTATATTTTACACTAAGAAATGTACACATATCATATACAAGGGATAAAAATGTTTAAGGTAAATGATATGCTCCGTAATCATACAAATATTCCATGTACTATTTTGTACTTGTTTGTGAATTTGTTTTTCAAATTACATTTTGATTCAGGAATGAGGCAGATTAACTATGAAGGTAGCAAAGCTGACATGGGGAACCAATCATATATAGCAGTGTTTTTCAATCTTGGCTACTTTAAAAAGTGGACTTCAACTCCCAGAATTCCCCAGCCTATTCCCCATTCCCATGCTGGTTTGGGAATTCTGGGAATTGAAGTCCACACTTTTTAAAGTGGCTAAGGTTGAGAAACACACACATACACACACACACAAAACATCCATCTGGGAAGTTAGCTTCCTTCCGATGGGAAAATCATGGAGATTTATGATGCCTTTGTATGATTTGCTTTATGCACAAAATAATCAATAAACAGACCTTAAATAAATACACTGAGAATACAGGTTTATATTTCTGAGGCTCTTGTGATCTCACATTTCTAGAAGATGAAAGGCTAACCCTGTAGTGGCAGTTACAAGAGTGGTAAGAAATTTTGAATGTGGGATAGACTATTTGATAGTATTAGGAATGGATCTTGAGAAAACTGCAGGAAAGGAAAGAAGTGAAACAAAAAAAGAATGAAAATAGAATGGAAGGAAGAAAACATCTGAACATTGTATAAAAAACTCCAAACAGAATGAATGGAAAATGGATACAGGGAAAAAGGATGTAGAAGCAGCTTGGAAATGATAAACTATAAAATGCTACTGAACTCCAGAGAAATGTGTGGAGTATACTAAAGTGAAGTAGGAAAGAAGATGCTTGGTGGAATAATAGTTAAGAGGCTGTGGAAAAGGGAACATGCAAATTACAAAGAGTAATTGCTACAAAAATGTTGAGGGAAAGATATATGTGTACAGAGAAGAATATAGTCAACAAGAACTAGTTTATATTAAAAGAGATATAAAAATACAAGCAATTAAAAAAGAATTAAATAAGGAACATTCAGTAGAATTAATGGAAATAAAAATAAAAGCAATGGCACAATTTGACATCAAATTGAAGGAAAGGAACAATGCAAGGAATATTTTAGAGATTTGTGTGGGGATGATAGTGATATACAGAAAAGTAAATATACTACATATAGTGGAGTTCAAGAAAAAATGATGAAAATGAGCCCATGCATGTTTTTAGAATGTTTAGAAATTATAAAGGTGGATGTAACTGGGAAAAAACATTAAATTTTGGATGTGGTTCACTTAATGAGTGGCTGGTTAATTTGATTAATGTGTAGATGAAGTGCCTGATGACTGGGAAAATGCCATTATTGTTCTCTTCTAAAAAGGATAGGTAGCATGAGCGAATATGAGTGTAGCTGAGAAGGTCTTTGGCAGAATTCTAAGGTGGCAATGAGCAAAATTTTAGCAGTACAGTGTGGCTTTATGCCAAACAAGGAATGTGTAGATTAGATTTCTGTTCTTCAGAAAAATGTAGGAATTAAGAAAGAATGCTTATTGTACATAGAGAAAGCATATATTCAAGTGAATAGACTTGAATTATGGAATGCTTTGCACAAATAAGGAATTGAAGGTTAGTTGTTGACTATGGTAAGTTTTATGATAGAAGTAAAGCATGTATATGAATAAATGGAATGTTCAATAAATAGTTTAATAGTGATCAAGGAGTAAGGCAAGGATATATGATGTCTCCTTAGAGGTTTAATATAATTACAATTAAATATATGAATATTTATGGTGATATTAAAGTTGTGTTGACTGGAGATGTTAATCTGTGGGCATTTTGTAGGCAGATGATGCCATTTTATTGACGAGAATCAAATAGATAACATGATGCAATGAAGAGAACAGATCATGTAAGGCAAAGTTGCATGATAAGCAAAATGGCATAACTGAATTATTGTACCTTGAGAGGGGGTTTTCTAAAGATGGAAACACAGAACGGATAATTTTTAAGATATGCTAATACTTGTCGAATGCTAGTGGGTAATATGTGGTCCACTGCAATAAAAATGTTTTTACATATGAACATTTTAAAAACATTTATATGTGTTAAGAGTTCTTCTGTCCCTCTGTTATATGGAAATGAGAGCTGTGTATGTTAGGAAAAACAAAAGCAGAATATAGTAGGAATGAGATGCTGGAAAAGCTGGGCTACAGAAAATCAAGAATGAATGGTCAAACAAAAATACAAAAATGAATAAATGGCTTGTAGTAATTTGATCATATAGAGAGAATAGATGAAAAGTAAAATTGCAAAATAACCACATGAGAAAAAAGTGAATGGGTCGAAAGGAAGGAAAAGGCCATATATTTTAGTTGGAGGATGAAGATTATGAAAGTCCAAAAGGAAAGAGGTGCAAAGTGTAATGCAAAAAGGCATTTTGAGGCAATGTACAGATGTTGTGGAAGCATAGAAGGTTTGTGTTCCGGACTAGCAGGCTCGTAGCCTGCAAATCTGATTGGCCCGCTGAAAGCCAATCGTGATTGGTTGCCATAGACTGATGCGATTGGCCAGTAAACGGGCTGCCGCGATTGGCCCTGCCAAGAGCGGCAAACTCAAATCACCTTCATTGGCTGCCTAGACGCAGCCAGCCCTATATAAGGGGCTGCTGTGGCTGGGGTTAGTTGCTCAGATCTGAAGTCACAAATAAAGAGCTGTTGTTGCTATCTGAGTCTTGCCTCCGTTCTTGAACCGTCCTCCCAGATCTAACAGTTTGCTTTACAAGGGCAGAAAGACATGGAAAGGTATAGTGAATGGCATTGGTGTAATCTACATTTTGTTATATATTCTTGTCTTTTAGATTAGTTAAGGTGATATACCATTCCTCTCTGACATTAGGAAATCACTGACTATTGTCATTCCAGTAAGGTGTACAAGGTGTCCTGTCAAGGTTTATTTCCTCACCAGTGATGGTATTCTACTGGCTTGGCCTGGTTTTGCCGAGCCGGTAGCGCCGATGAGCAGCAGAGACCGAACTGGTTCTCTCCTATGCTCTGCTGTTGAGCCCACCTGCCCACTGGGCTCCCATACTAACCTTTATTCCCTGCTTTTGAAGCACAGCTGCTTTGTGTGGCACAGCAGATTGCTGCGCAGCAGCTTTTGAAGCAACAGGGAGAGTGCAGGATTGCAGGAGGTGAGTCGGAAAGCCTCTGAGCCTGCACAAAGTGCGCATTTGGTGTGCACACGCAAATATGTGTGTGTGCACAAAGTGCGCCCACCAAGCCACACCCACCAAACAGGTGGTAAACATTTTTGAAACACACCACGTCCCTCACTCATACACTTAAAATTTATCTAAGGAAAAGAATGGGAAATGAAACTTTCTTATAGGATAAGGGTTTTGATTTAATGACAACTTTGTTATCTTGTTATTGTTGAATATATCTTTTGCAAGAGGCAGATCACAAGATCCAACTGGATTTCAGATCAGAGAAGTTTCTTGTTTCCATTGCAATTTGTCTAGTTTTTACTAATTACATTTCAACCAATAATAGTGGGAAAATTTCTTTTATTGCACAATATTTTTATACCAAGCCTAACATATTCTCTTAAAAATTTGACAATGAAAACAAAACATCCTTTGGAATATAATCATTCCTTTGGGGCATACATTTTGAAAAAGGAACATTCTGGGGAAAAATTGAAACCACATTTTGCCATTAAATTATTTTATAATTTTCCTAGGCAGCTGATATTGGAGCAGTTTGAGAAATACATTCAGTTCAGGATTTTAGATAACAGTTTAAGATTGAAACATAAGGTATTTTACAAAGGTTTTTCCTAGTAGAACAGTTCATCCAATATATTTTACTATATTGTAAAGATACAATATATAAATATACACAGTATATACCCGTGTGTTTGTAATTTCCACTTTTTTCTTTGTTTTCTTTTAAGTCTTTTTCTTTTTTTAAATTCTGGTTTGGAATGGCAAACTAAGAAAACAGACTTTCCTAGTATAGACTTTGTGAGTTTTAGAGTAGATGGGGAAAAGTTTGTTTACGAAGATATTTTACATTACTCTAAGTTGATTTTAATGGATTTCATTTGTGCTTATTAGTGCATTTTTCTATAATGCAACCTGATGTATTTTGTCAGAATCCTGAAAAGGTTAGCAGTCTATTATTTTTCAAACTATGTTCCCAAGGCAAATTTCTTTTCTGGATTGTATTGGCAGGTCATTTGTACACCACATATATGGACACCACATATATGGAGAAATTGATTTAAGTATCTCAAAATTAAAAATGTATTTATTTATATTTCCTCAGTTTTATTATAATTTATCATTTTTAACAATTCTAGATTACTAGACAGTCTGTTGGGGGATTCTGTCCTTATATACCTGCTTCAGTCACAGCTAATGCTTTTTGGAAGCGAGAGAATGAAGAACCTAGAAGATAGGTTTATACAGACTGTAGCACATATAGACTTAATACAAACCATAATCTCACAAAAATGTCATGATTTTGGGACACAACTAGCAAACATTACATAAAATGCATGTCACTGTCTTTTTGTCTGCTGTATATTAGATGAAGATTCCCATTCTTCTGGCTGATTCCCGGGGTGGGTTTCTACCAGTTCGCACCTATTTGCTAGAACCGGTTGTTAACATTCTAAGCAGTTCGGAGAACCAACGGTTGTTAGAAGAAATTACTGGCCTAATCCTGTAAGGAAGGCAGGAAGGAAACAGTCTGGTGTTGCTTACAGAAACTGCTTCTCTGTTAACCCTTATTACATTCTTGGCAGGACTAGACTTCCTGTCTCTGGAACTTCTCTGGAATTTTTTTCCCTCCTTTGCTGGTACTTTGCTTGTGTGGAGTGACCATTCAAAGTTACAATGGCACTGAAAAAAGTGACTTATGACCATTTTTCACACTTACAACTGTTGCAGCATCCCCACAGTCATGAGACGCCAGGCAAGGAGATGTGTGCCTTGATGTGAGTGATATTGAGTTGGTCACGCCCAGCCAATAACAAGACCACCAAGCCATGCCCACCAACTAAGCCACACCCACAGAACCAGTTGTTAAAAAAATTGAATCCCACCCCTGCTGTTTCCAAGCCAGAATATAGATGAGTTTGATCCATACCTATAATTCAGCTCATATCTGTACTGTATTTTAAAAACATTTCAGTGTAACCTGCATCATTTGTTATTTATTCACAATAGAATGCATTACAAGTATTGTATTAATATTATTTTCATATATATAAACTAACCAAGCCTCCTTCTCACCGATTTTAGTTAAATTAGAATTATTGCTCATTTGTTGAGTTTATTATTATGAAAATATGTAACAGATGTTTTTGGAAGAGATGCTTCTGATTCACCGACTTAGTGCCTTTGAACTACTTTGGTTCTAGAAACAAAAAGGGATATTAAAAAAAAAAACATTAGCAAGATTCTGGTTTCCTTTTCCTAGGCCAGGTGGAGGAACCTTTTCCACCCAAAGGCTTCATCTGGCTCCCATGTGGAAACTACACATATAAATGCTGAGATCCATCAAGTTCTCAGCTTCCAGGTTGCTAATAGCAGCTTGAAAGCAACTGTTTCAACTAAGCTGCTGGGCTGGGGTGGCTTGGGGGGCGAGTTCTTGGAGAAGAAATTCTTGGAGACTGTTGGCCAGAGAAGCATATGTGAATATGTACCTACAGGATAAGAAAAGCTGAGGGTGAAGGTTTGCTCTCCAAGCTTGTGAGTTGGTTTCCAAACATTTTGTTATTAAACTAGGTAATATCTTCAGCAGAGTTTAGGGGATGTCAGTGTCAATGTTCTGTTTACAAGGGCTTCAGGTTTGGGTGCATCAAATGAGGGTTTTGTGATGGGTCAGGTGTGAGTTGTCAGTGAGAGTGTTGTGATGGGTCTTTTGATGGGAAAGTTACATCAGGTGAGAGTCATTGGGAGGTGAAATGCTGGTTGGGGGGGCTTGTATGGGTTGGTTGAAGGTTGGTGCTGTCTCTGGTTGGCTGAGTGGTTGATTTGGATTCTGAGGGGTTTGTAGTCTAGTTGTAGGTCAATGTGTCTGTTGATGAAATTGCTTTGTGGAGTGCCAGGCTTTGATGAACTCACAAGCATGGTGGGTGGTAGTGTGGCCGATGTTTTTTGTGTTGTTCCAATTGAACTTGTGCTGTTTGGTGTCGATGAGGATAGAGATTAAAGATTTGGGATCATGGCATTTGACTGCCAGTTGATGTTCATGGATCCTGGTTTTTAATTTATGTGATGTTTGTCCCACATAGAATTGGTGGCAATGGTGACAGTTGATTTTGTAGATTACATTGTTTCTTTCTGGTTCTGGATAATTCCTGGTAGAGTATGGCTGTGGGTTTATGGACTATTGCTATTCCTAGCAGTTGGAAGATTCTGGCTGTCATTTCCAACACCCCTTTTATGGGTTAGTTTTTGTGTGATGTTGACTGTGTGGTCTATTGTGGTTTGGATGCTGTGTGTCAGAATATGAGTTTTTTTGGATATCTGTTACTGAGAAAGATGACAAGCAGCTGTTTCTCTTCTGTTTCTCTTAGTATTGGGGTGCTGCAGTGTGTCCTGGCCCTTCTGAAGAGGGTCTGGACACAACTTCTTTTGTGTGCAGAGGGGTGGTTGCTTGTGAAGTTGAAGATCTGGTCCATGTGCATGGGTTTGCGGTAGACGTGGGTTTCCAATTCTCCATGGTCTAGTCTCCTTATGTCAATGTTGAGGAATGGGATTCTGTTATCTGTTTCTTCTACTAGGTGTCTTCAAGATAGATCAGACTTGGAATCCCATGTCATGTCGTTCAATCTCTTTTTATTGTAAAGCTACAGTCACAGACTCTTGCAAATCCAAATAAATGTCCCCCCCCCTTCCAGGGGTGGGATTCTACTGTTTCTGACTGGTTCTATAGAACCCCTTGTTAACTTTCTAAGCAGTTCAGAGAACCAGTAGTTGGAAAAAAATCTCCTTTTGTTTTTTTCCACCCCTATTACATTCTTGGCAGTATCCCGAGACTTACTGTCTCCGAAGGAGATTTTTTTTCTTTCCTGGCACTTTCTTAAAGGGGAAGGGCTGTTTTAAGCTTTTTACACTACTGTTGGGAGGAAATACTCCCCTGGAAATACTTCTAGCTGGCATGCAATGATGAGCACTTTGAAGAAATAATTGAATAATGAAGCAGAGCTGCGGAAAGAAGTTTTTTAATGACAAGGAACCAAGATGAGTGACATTCAGCAAGGCTTCTTGGCTAGCTAGAAAGATTGGCATTCAAACATGAGTTTACATACCCTTTCTGAGTTTTGGTCTAAAACTGGTTTTTGGTGAAGTTGAATTCTGTGCTTGGTGATGTTTAATCCTGTGTTTATTGATGGGATAATTTTTCCTATTCAGCTTTGTTTAAAAGGAAAAAGATTAATATCTGTTCCTGAAAAGAAACTGGCTTGAGAAATCTGGCTAGTTCCTGTGTCTATTTGTTCTGGTAATTGGTTTAACAAGCAACAGCTACTATTGTGATTTAATTATTTCTATTATGTTTGAATTTTTTCCTGCCTCATGGTTTCTTTTTCTATCTGGGGAGGGGGTCTTCCTTGACTGCTTTAGTGATTCCTGGTACTATCCTTTTGGGGTGTACTTCCAAGAGGCAGGATGCAAGCTTGGCACTGATTTTTTTTTTTACTGTCTTTCTGGGGGGCATGTGATCTTTCCTTAAATCTGGATGATTTCCTTAGGATATCTTGTGAGGTGAGTGAGACCAGCTGGTATCTTTAAGTGGTGCAAATGGATTTAAGGATTGCTTTTCCTAGGTATGCTTTTTCTGGAGAGCTTAAATGACCTCTCTGATAAAGGGTTTCACTTTATGAACAAGAGTTGGCTGCTTGATAGTTATCACTGCATTTTAACTATTTTCATTCCTCAAGATGTTCTGGCACCCTGCCTGATTTGTAACTTTGGCTTGCAGGTATTTTTAATCTAATGATTGGTATTTAGGGCAGCTTTTTGCAAGCAAAGAAGCTTTTTGTATTTTTGTACAGGTAACCCTTGACTTACAACAATTCATTTAGTGACCATTCAAAGTTACAATGACACTGAAAAAGTGACTTATGACCATTTTTCACACTTATGACCGTTGCAGCAACCCCACTGTCATGAGAGGCCAGGCGAGGAGAAGCACCCCTTGACGTGAGTGATGTCAAGTTGGTCATGCCCACCCAGTCACATGGCACCAAGCCACAGCCACCAATTAAGCCACACCCACAGAACCAGTTGTTAAAACATTTGAATGCCACCCCTGCCCCCTTCTTTATGACAACTAGGGAGAGTCTTGTCTACCCCAGACTCAGTTCTCTTCTATCTGGCTGTTGTATTGGTAGCAGTTCTTCCTCCAGTCCCTCAAGGCTGTTCCCTCTTCTATCTACACTAGGAAGAAGAGCTATTAGTAGAATGAGACTGTCTCCCCACACTTGACATATTTTAAAATAACCGTATGTGAACTGCTAATAATAATGGGAAATCAGAAATCCCAACGTTGGGAGGGACAATCTCATTTTACTTACTCTCAGTGATCCTCCTGAAAGTGGAGGAAGGTAGAACAGCAGTGGGGAAATATCTGCCTCTTCCTTTTGGAGGGTGGAAGCTTGTCTATGAAATTGCCTTGGTGCTCAGAAAGCTATACTTATCCCCCTGCCAGCACATCTGTCCAGCAATCTGTCCAGGGATGCCCAAGCAGTCCTTATCTTCCCTTTAATAAAAGGACTACCTGAATAAATGGACACATCTAGTATTTTATAAAGGGAATAAACAGTAATCTTATGACCAGACTGCTGTGCATAGAATTGGAGATGTTGGAAGTCTCATTAATTGATAGTTTCTCCAGTGAGTGGTGCCACATACTGTATGAACCTGGGTTCAGCTATAGTCAAAAACAGTTAAGTGAATTTTTAAGAACCTTGGTACTTTTTGCATTTCTTACAGGACCATAGCTGATAGATCAGAGCTCCTATGTAAAAGTAGCACCCAAATATAATATGGCAGTATAAGTGAGAAATCAATAGTTAATATATGTCTTTGAAAGTGCAAAATCCATGGTTTCTGTGTCTCTGTTTAATATTAATTATTCTTTTTCATGTTGATTTGTTTATAGTTTGAGTCAGTGGGTTGTAGTTAGTTTGGGGTATTTTTTTGCATTTTTATCTATTTTTATAAGCTTACAGTAGAACAAATAGTATTTGCATAATTACCTATTGGAGAAATTATGACTTGTCAAAGAAAATAGGAAACAAATGCATCTTCTGGCCCACTTTATTGTTAAATCTTTCTCTTACTGTATGTGTTAGATCATATTATTTGTGGATGTTTGCCAAGAGTAAAAAGGTAAAAGAAATTCAAAAGAGGAAATCCCTAACTTCTTAATAATTTGAAAATACCTACTGTAGTTGGCATCATTAATTGGACAGCTTTTTTCTCTTGCAAACCTTTCACTTTTTCATAGTTTCTTTAGATAAATGATGTTTTAAGGAACCAAATGAGAGTAGTGAAACTTCGCCTTTAGTCTAGCAGTGAGAAGGATTTTGGAGTCCTACTGGACAATCACTTAAATATGAGCTTGCAGTGTGAGGCAGCAGCCAAAAATACCAAGAAATCCTAGGCTGCATTAACAGAAGGATAGAATCAAGATCACACGAAGTATTATAAAGCCTTGGTAAGACTACACTTGGAATACTGGATCCAGTTTTGGTCTCCACAATATAAAAAAGAGGTTGAATGCAAAAAAAAGATGTTTGGAAAGCGTGCAGAGAAGAGCAACAAAGATGATTAGGGCTCTGGAGGCTAAAACATATGAAGAACATGTGTTAGCTATAATTGTGAATAATGAGGGAATGAGTAGAATAATTAGTAATCAAGAATAAGATGGAGAGTCCCATCATGATGAATCCATACAAGATGAATCATGATGAATTCATACAAGATGAATCCAAACAATTCAACATGCATGATCAGAGCAACATATTATATGCTAGAGAAGGCAGTGTATGAAACACATTGAATGAATAAATGACATAATTAGTTCTAGTTCAATAAAACAAGGACAAATTTGTTGGACCTTTACAAACTGGCATGTTGACTATATAGATAGTTAAGTTAGGAGAACTTAAAAGATATGTAGGGTTTTAACATTGGGTCTGTTTTTAATGGTGGGCATCCTTTCATTTGAACAATTAGGAACTGTCTTTAAAAATTAACTTTTATTTTTGTAGTGCAATAAAATGTCAAAATATTTCACAAATTGAAGTAATAAAAGAATCCTGGAAGCAGATATGTCAAAATGGTGGTAGGGGTACGGGGGGCAAATCACATTTTTAATTTAATGAGTTGATGGAATGTGTCAAAACAATCTTTTGGGCATTAAAACATCAAAATCACACTTTCAGATTTCTCTCAGAAAGTAAAAGTTTTGTCAAAACTTCAGTTTTGACAAGATAGTTTTTCTAAGAGGGAAACAAAAGACGAAAGAGAAGATGGATGTTTTGTTTTTAACAACAGAATTAGCATTTGCATTGCTCGCATTTCCTTTTTGTTTTTTTTTATACCGAGAATGAGATTGGAACAGTACCATTATAACAGAGTTATAACAATAGAAATGATTGCTGTAAAAAAAAATTTCCATTATTGAGTAGTTGGTTTTAAAAGTCATTATTTTTAGATAAGCCAGATTATATAATTAGCATATCCCAACCATATTGCTCTTGCAGTTTTGAATTTCACATCCTCTGCCCTCTCATTATAATTGGTTTCTACGTCATGAGCCTGAAATGGTTGAATCTAAATAAGTGCTTATGTACCTTTCTCTTACAGTCTGAAATACTTTCTTAGCGATGAAGGTACAATTGTTATAAATCATGGATCAATTCTGGCAATCTATTCATATAGTCAAATTCTGAGCCATATTTCAAATCTTCTCCTTAGGCATAGGCTATTGCAGAGGATTCATGCCACACAATATTAGAGCAGAGCTAGGCCCCTCTTCAACAGGTTAATACAGAATATTACACCGTATTAATTGGAGAGATTTCCCATTATAATTTACTGCTGAAGCTTTCAGATAGCTGGTCTGTAATGTTGCTGCAGCATAAGAATCCACACAATAAGAAACTGGAAACTGTGACATGGTAGTGATAATTTATTCATTTTATTTATTAATTAAATTGTTATAGCTGCCTATCTCACCAAAGACAACTCTTGGTGGGGCACAAGAAATAATGAGAATGATTTCTTGCTTTCTATACTATTCTTCCTCCTTGAGGAAGACCCACCGGTTTAGAGAAAGATAATCAAAATAAGGTTAAAAAAAACTGCCAGCAATAAAACCAACAATTGTAAAACAACAACACACAATTGCATACAAACAGTAAAAAAATGGAGCTCGTTTAAAAAGGGGGAAGTGATTTTCAAAAGGCAGTTTGTAGCACAGTTGGTTTTAATGTGTTGGTGTCCCCTAAACATGTGGCTGAAGATCCATTTGTTCAACTATGGTAAAAAAAAGAAGACAGCATGAGCTATAGGAGGAGCTGTTATTCCCTTTTATAATTGGGTCATTGCCATTCACCTGGTGCTAGTGGGACCACCAACAAGGCCTTCCCAGCTAACTTTGTGACATGGGTGGGCAAACCAAACCCCCAAAACCAAACCCTCAAAACTTTAACCTTAGACTTTCTACTATTGACCTCACCCCTTTCCTAAGAGGTCTGCAGGGGGCATGCATAAGTGCACCAACGTGCCTACCATCCCTGTCCTATTGTTTCTTTTATTTTTCTTATATGTATCCATGTATTCATAACTATATTTTTACTTATATCTATTAACTTGTAAGCAATTGACAAACCAAATAAAATAAAATAAAAATAAATAAATGTAGATGAGATGAAATTGAATGAATGAATGAATGAATGAATGAATGACTGGAGTTAATCTTTTAAATAGTTACTGTATCTTATTAAAATTCTAATTCATAATAAACCATACTGAAAGTGTGCCACATGGTCATAGATAGCAGCAGGTGGGGGTAAATGGCAAAAGAAAGTAAATATGTTAATCTGCCCCCTCATAGGCTTGTGTGCAAATGCCACAATCCAAATATAAAGTGCACAAAGCTATACACAGTTTTGTCATTTTGACTTCCTCTTGGGTTTAATGTGAAACAGTTGAACAACTGAATGAGAAAGAGAGAAAAAAAACTTCATTCAATGCCAAATTCTAAAACAGCAGAAAAGATAATATAATTGTCAACGATGAGCAGCATTTGGATGTTACACTGCCTTGGAACGCTGCTTAAGAAACTATCCAGCAGGGCATCTAACAGAGCCAGCCAGGGATTGGCAGTGACCACCATTGTCTTGGATTGCTCTGGATCGACAGAATCCAAAAACAGTCTCCTAGAGGCCTGTCCATACAGTTGCCCACCACTTTGCTTGTTTCTGGGTAGCCTAGGAACATGTCTAGCTTGATAATATTGTCCCCCGCAAAATCATTCCCATCTCCTTTTCATTTCCCAATTTTAAAATGAGGGTAAATTTGGCCACCCTGCAGTGATTCTTCTCAACTGTCAAGGTAATGACAGTGACTGACTTGTGTGTACACAGGGTTGAATCCCACCATAACAGGAAGAAGGAATGGCCTTGAAGAAGTGGAGGAAGAGCTGCTACCAAGAGAACATCAGATAAAAGAAACCTGAACTATTGAGAAAATGTCTCAGACAAGAACCCCACCTCCAGTTCTCACAAAGATAGAGAGAGGGAGAGAGGAAATAGATTCAAACTCACAAGATTCTGTTGCTATAGCTTTATAAGGCCTGCACAACACTGGGTTCCTGGTCTGGTCTATCTTGAAAGGCTGACATTCATATCTGGATGCAGGTTAGCTTTGCATTTAAGTGCCATCAAAAACAACCTAGCTGTGGTCTCCCAGTCATCATTTCAACAACTCAATCTTTCAACAGGGTTAGCCAGTCCACCCTGAGACACAGCATGAGAAATGTTATGGTCAACAAGAGAAAGCAATCAAAGTGTTTTGGGGACTTGGAAAAGCTGAGCAAGTCAAAACTTGACATACTTGTGGTTGGGGTTTTCCTCTGTTTAGGGAAGGTTTTATTGTGTGATACACCATCACCCGCTTAATGTCCCTTTCAGTGGCTTGCATTTACACTAGAACTAGAGGATGTTACTGGCAAGCACCCTCTCCCCTAAGTGATTTGTATTAAATTCTTGTCCAACTTTCTTTCTTTCCTAAACAAACAGGCTTAGATTCCTCTGCTCCATTTTTAGTACCCTGTAGTCCATTTTCAGGAAATGGCTCAAATATTTATATATGGCTCTACCCCACCAGAGGAAAAAGGAAGAAAAAATATGTTTCCTTCATGTTTGCTTTTGGTGAATGAGAGGCTGGAGTATTTTCTTTTTTTCTCTTTCTTCCTTTCTTATTTAGACAAAAGAACTCACTATTTTAAAAAAAAGATGATCTGCAGCAATGATCAAAAGAGCCATTTCCCAAGTTTTAGGTCAAGTAGCCTCTTTTGGATGCTTAAAATAACTGAGAACTCCTCCTGTTGTATGTTATAATTTAGACCCATATGAATGTTGCTATATTCAGCTTTAAACTCCAGTCTGAGTAGTTCCTGGACCACTGTCCTGATGTGGTTAATCTACTGTATAATATAAGAATGTTATTTTTTTCTGAGCAAAAATAGCTATTTCATTACTTTCATTACACAGCATGCTCAAATGTGCAGAAGTGTGTCTAGCATGATGGTTCATGGTCAGCCATTCTTCTGCTCTGCCAACGTTCCACATCAGCATGCAAAGGCTTGTTTTGGTTCTTGTTCATATGAGTGAAGAATTTGGACTCTTGATGCAAGAGAATGATAGACCTCGATTTCCTTTCTTTGTGAAGAAATAGGTACTGATCATTTAGGCAGAATTTCTCTGCCGGATGTGCCCCCCTCCGGTCTGCTAAAATTCCCAAGAGAATTAATAAATCCAACCAACCAACCAATCAATGCATTATTTTATATAAGGCACTTTAGGAGAGAGAAAGAGGGGGAGAGAGAGAGAAAGAGAGAGAGAGAGAGAGATGTCTGATGATAGTTAATGAAAAAAAGAAATCAACAAGACAAGTTTGGACAATGGAAAATTCAAATCCACAACACAAACATTTACATCACAAGTTGAGTTGGAGCTTTATTCTTCAAACATAAGAGCATTTTCTTAGTGGAATGATTAAGGCTAAGTATGCATGCATATATATGCAGCTAGTTCTCAGCTTACAACCACGACTGAGCCTAAAATTTATGTTGCTAAGTGAGACTTTTATTAAGTGAGTTTTGCCCCATTTTACAACCTTTATTGACATGGTTGTTAAGTAAATTACTGCAGTTGGTAAGTTAGTAACCTGGTTGTTAAGTGAACCTGGCTTCTCCATTGACTTTGCTTGTGGAGAAGGTTGCAAAATGTAATCGCATGTGCTTGAGACATAGCAATGGTTGTAAGTTTGAACCAGTTGCCAAGCATTTGAATTTTGATCACATGATCATAAGGATGCTTCAAAGGTTGTAACTGTGAAAAATGGTCATAAGTCACTTTTTCTGTGCCATTGCACGATCACTAAATGAACTGTTGCAAGTTGAGGACTACAGTGGGAGATTTGTGCAGTGGGGGATTTCTTGAGGTTTATCCTAGGTACTCTTTATGACTTCTGGAGGAAGATGAAACAGATTACAGTTATGAAAAAATAAAGAGTGTGTAATAGGTGTTGAATGGAACATATAGTGTACATCATGGCCACCTCAGAGTTGTTGAGATAATTGGAAGACCACCCAATTAGCTCATTCTAAGGCAACAAAAGTTAGTGCAATTATAGAAAGAGAACCTTGTCTTTTGGACTGCATTTAACATATAAAGGAAATCTGGTAACAGGCATGCAGGACTTCTGACTTTTGCCTACTTGCTTGCATGATAAGTCACTAGAGTCTCACCTATCATCTAAGACGCCACAAATAAGTTGCAGCCACTAAACCTAAACTGTGTTGAAAGAAGCCAATGCCTCAAAAGATACTCTTTCTTGCAAAGTACATAGAGATTTCTCAGTGTAAAAGCTAGGAGTTGATTGCTCTGGCTTCTGCAAGGATAGGTCTCTATGCTCATGATTTCTTTCACAGCACCCATGATCTAGGAGGATCTCATGGCCTAGGCAGGGTTTCTTAACCTTGGCAAATTTAAGATGTGTTCTTCAACTTCCAGAATTCTGGGATTTGACTTCCATGTCTCTTAAATTTGCCAGATTGGGAAACCCTGACTAGGGTGGTCGTGGCTTTCCCATCGCTTATCTGCATGTTTAATCAACAACGTAATACACATGAAGAATAAAAGCTCAGATGTCCCTAAGTTGGTTATGTGAGTTGATGGAACAACTTCATAGACTTTAACTAATTTTGCAATGAAATTAACATGAAAGTTAATGTTCAAACGTAAACATTTTACAGTTTAATTCAAAGTCCGTTAGGATCAAGTAGAATGGTGATATGTGTTAATGTCCTTGTTTGACCTTTGAGGCAGACAAGTCATGTTTTGGATAACCTCAGAGTACATCACAAGCCAAAGTCTCCTGTAATTTTGTGGGCTCCAGCAATATTACAATATACTGGAGGGAAATTAATAAATGGTTGTTTTTAGTTCCCTGTGCATTTTCTTTTTCTTTTAGTCAGCAAGACACATTGTCTGTGCCGATGAAATTAATGTGACAAGCCTTATGTAAAAAGCATTTTTCTTTCTCTTTGGCCTCAATCAATGCAGCTGTGGAGATGAACCCACTGAAGGGCTATTTATATTATTTATTTCATAATTAGATTTTTAAATTTTTTTTAACTTATGTGATTTTTATATTTGTGACTTTCATCTGTTTGTTCTGTTGCTGCCCAGAGTGGCTTTTGGTGAGATGGGCAGCGATACAAATTTGATAGATAAATAAAATAAATAACTTTGCTGCTTTGTTTATGGAAAAAGAAGTCTGTCATCAAGAAAACTGTTTTTTGGGGGGGGCGGGGTTTACACTCTGAGTTAGTCAAATCCTGGTAACTGCCTAGAGAAGACCCTGAAATTTTCTTGGTAAGGTTTTTTCGGAAGTGAGTTGCCCTTGCTTGCTTCCTTGGAAAGAGAGAAAGAAGAGAGAGAGAGGGAGGGAGGGAGGGAGGGAGGGAGGGAGAGAGAGAGAGAGAGAGAGAGAGAGTGAGTGAGTGACTGGCACATTGTCATCCAGTTGGTTTTGTGGCCAAAGTAGGATTAGAACTTATGGTCTTCTGATTTCTAGCTTGATGCCTTAAACACTGCACTTTTTCTGTTGCTTTGACTTCCGGTTTGAACATCATATCTCCAAGTTTAGGTTGGCCCTGACCCTACAGTCTTCTTGAATTCCTTGTGAAAACCTGGATGTTTCCCCAGGTATAAGGGACAGAGGGACCAGCAAGTTAGTTGGGGCCTTCATGTATTATTAATTCATTTTTGACTGGTGTTGTCATTCTTGGTCAACATTTTATATGTCAATGCTATGTTTTTATTATGTTGATGTTTACTTTGTATTTTCTATTTTTTTAAAAAAATTGGCTTAGGCTTGCAATTGTGAGATGGGCAGCCATACAAATCAATTAAAAAAACAAATGAATAAACATGGAATAGATGTTCAGTTTGGATGTTCTACTATGTCAATTTTCCAGGATATGTGGTAATGAGGGTGAGGAGGAGGAAGTGTCAGGAGCAAGCGCTGATTTGTGAGGTCTAAAGAAATGCTACTTTTCCTCTGACCTGCCTTCCCAAAGGTCTGGTATTGTGCCAGCTGTAGGGCAAATTGCCTCCATCTCGGTCCAAAAGACTAAATGCAGCTGATCCTCTAAATCATTCTTCCAAGGCTAATTTATATATTACCCATAAAATGTAATTGAGCAACTATCTAATGTCCACAAACATTCTGCAGAAATAGGGGGAAGTTGAAAGGACTTCGGTCAGGCTAGCAGACAGGGGTAGGGTTCTTTTCATGGGAAGTTGAAGTGGACCAACCTATCTTTCCTTGTGAACAGAATTGATTAAAAAAAAAAAAAGCAGAATTGGTACAGGGTTTTAATTCTCTTCAGATACACAGGAAAGCAGCAACGCAGGCTGCTGGCAGTGCAAGCAGACCATCAGCAGGGAAAATAGGATGCACGCATGAACATCTGCTCCAACCCCTTGAAAAGTAACCATGCAGTAGCGTGGGAGAAACATCTGTGCAGTGTAAAATAAATGTCAGCTTCTGCAATTCAGGCAGGTTGAGTGGAGAAAGACAAAGGACAGCTTAATGTTGTCTCAGCTTTGTGGAATAGCGTTATTTTCCTACCAGTAAGGCATAGAGGGTCTTTCTGACTGGGAGGCTAAAACGTCTTATGGGGCAGGGTTTGAGAGTGACACCCCTCCTGTGCTGTTAACCTAGTAGGAAATGGGAAGAATGAAAAAGGCTGAGGGTGCACTTAAAATTCCTCCTGTTTGTGGAGATGGCAGGCTTTTGATAAATAACTATATTTGCTGTTCTGACAAATTAAATATTTAGTAGGACCTATTTTGCCATCTGTTTGCAAGGAGAGCAAAAAAGAAGAAAAAGCAAAAAACTATTTGCTTAAAAAAAACACAGTTCCATAGCCTTGTTTTCTCCGCATGTTATGCAGAATGTAACCTCATTGAGGTTACCCTGAAAGTTGGAGGGAAAAAAGGGGGAAGGTGGGCACACAGGCTACACTAAGCTATTTAGTGTGGTTTATTTACTGTGGTTTCTTCCCCAAATCCCAAAAACTTTAACCTTAGACTGTCTACTATTGACCTCACCCCTTTCCTAAGAGGTCTGTAGGAGACGTGCATAAGCGCACCAACGTGCCTACCGTCCCTGTCCTATTGTTTCTTTTATTTTTCTTATATGTACCCATTTCATGTATTCATAACTATGTTTTTACTTATACTTATTATCTTGTAAACAATTGACAAACCAAATAAAATAAAATAAATCTTTTCTTCCTTTTCAACTCTAGATTCATTCTCTCAGACCTCTTCTCACAGACAGGGGAAAGCTGCACAAGAGGAAATTGTCCCTACCCCAGGATCTTTAGATAACAATGACCCGACACTTGTGTTGTTCCCATTCCCATGTACAAGTCTAGATCCAGGGCTGAAGATGGCTTTGGAGATGGGGAATATTGGTCAAGCATGTGCACTAATTATAAATTACAACAGACTTTTGCATCCTGGCCCCCAATAGATGCCTCAGTGTTCAGTGCTCCAAACTCCCAGCCAGTAATCCTGGCTTACCTAGAAATTCTGGCAGTGATTTTCTAATTCTCCGGAAGCTTCCTGATATGGGAAAGTTGATTTAAACTATTGTTATGATAGCAAGAACACATTTCATGCCTGATTGAACAATCAGTTTAATAACATGAGCTACTTCAAGCCATGGTTAAAAAAAGAAGGAAGAATTGGGCTGAGCTGCAGTCATGTCTCCCAGCCATAAGAGTTGGTTTTTCAGTTTGCCTGCTGCTTATCTATTGGGGCAACAAAATATTTCTGCAGATGAGGGACTATTAACAATGGGACTATTCTAATAAAATTTCAGGACAGGGTGTAGAGGGCAAGAAATTCCTCTCTTATTAATTTTATTTGGGAAATCTCTAGCTTGGCAGATGAGGGGCAAATGCCCAACCTCTACCAACCTCTGTTGCCCAATGAATAGCAAAGATATAAAGTCCTGAAATGAAAGGGTAGTTCTGGCTTCTGCTGTGGCAGACCCCAACACAAAGATGATGCTGACCCATGTTTTGTATTTGCAAAAGACAATTTATGCAGTCAGTTCTGAAGATGCAAAATGATGGTGTGTCAAACTCACATTGCCACAGCAGTGTCATGTGACATAGGTAGGACTTTTTCCCCCTTTGCTAAACCACTGCATGATGCATTGGCCCACTGGCCGGGAGTTTGACTCCCCTGATATAGAGAAAACAACTTGCTCAGGCAGATGCACAGCAATGAAAATGCAAGATCTGTTTCTTCATTCAGCCTTTTGTTGGCCACCTTCCCTCTACCTTTCTTATCCCTTGATCTTACTTTGCACAGTGGGAAGTAAGCATCTGGCAGGCCAGATCTAGTTGGTGAATGGGCAATTATCCAAAACTCAGGTGTGATGTCCTCTGCCACCCCCCTCAAAAGGCATTTCTTTCTAATACAGACCTGCCTGCAAATAATTTATGAGCTAATACTATTTTACAGCTCCAAATGAACATTACTCTGCTACCTTATTGTTACTTTGTTGTCTTTTTTCTATGCAATGGAAATGAGCTTGCCTATGATCTGTATTCCCCCAGCAGATAAATATAGCTTTGATATGTGGATTCTTAGTTACAATATATTTTTGTTAAAAGCCAATTAGCACATGGAGAGAATTCAGAGCAGCTTTAGAAGCCATTGGATTTTGGCCAATGAGCCATTATGCTGCAAAGCCTTAATGTCTTTTTATGCATTTGTGGAGTGCAGCTGGATTGTCCAGAATGGCCCAATAAAAAAAAATCAGGGAAAGAATGATTTCAACAAAGATTTAAAATAAATCCTACCTTCAGTCAATTTCCTAATTCATTGTTTGTTGATAAGTGATCTAAGGACCAAATGGATGTGATGGAGGAGAAGGCTAATTAGCTTCTTTATATGTGTTGGTTGGTGTTTAATTAATAGTCAGGATGGGAGTAGACTTGTATATTATTTGGATTGGTAAAGTCTGTATTTATTTGAAGGCCAAATCATTGTTCCCCTGTCTCCTGTATGGCAAATCGCAACTTGGGGAAGGATTTTATCAGAAAAGTATATTCTCTTCTTGAAAGTCTCAAGTGATGATGCTCCCCCAACTTCTGAGGGCAAGGTGTTCTATTGGTTGATTGTTCTCACTGTCAGAAAGTTTCTCCTTATTTCCAGGTTAAATCTCTCCTTGTTCAGTTTCCATCCATTATTCCTTGTCTGGCCTTCGGGTGCTTTAGAAAATAGCTTGACCCCTTCCTCCCTGTGGCAGCCCCTCAAATATTGGAAGACCACTATCATGTCTCCCCTGGTCCTTCTCTTCACTAGACTAGCCAAGCCCAGTTCCTGTAACCATTCATCATATGTTTTAGCCTCCAGTCCCCTAATCATCCTGGTTGCTCTTCTCTGCACTTTTTCTAGTCTCAACATCTTTTTTATAGTGTGGTGACCAAACTTTTATAGTGTGGTGACAGTACTGGATGCAGTACTCTAGGTGTGGTCTTACTAAGGCTTTATAGAGTGGTATTAGTACCTCACTTGATCTTGATTGTATCCCTCTGTTAATGAAATTTAGGATTGTATTAGCTTTTTTGGCTGCTGATGCACACTGCTGGCTCATATATAGCTAGTTGTCCACTAAGACTCCAAGATCCCTCTCACAGTTACTGCTATTAAACCTGGTTTCATCCAGTCTATATGTGTTCTTTTGGTTTTTCTTGCCTAAGTATAGGATTTTACTTTTCTCTACATAGAATTTCATTTTGTTAGATAGGACCCCGTGTTCAAGTCTGTCAAGATCTATCTGGATCTAGAGTTTATCTTCTTGGGTGTTAGCTATTCCTGCCAGTTTAGTATCATCTGCAAATTTGGTAAGTTCCCCTTCTATTTCCTCATCTAAGTTGTTAATGAAGATATTGAAGAGTACTGGGCCTAAAACGGAACCTTGTGGCACCCCACTGCTTACTTCCCTCCATGGAGACTTAGACCCATTAAGGACTACTCATTGAATATGGTTTGCCAGCCAGTTGCGAGTCCATCTAGTGGTGGTGCTATCTATTCCACTTTTTTCTAGCTTACTAAGAAGTAGGTTGTGGTCTACTTTGTCGAATGCCTTGCTGAAATCTAAATATATTATGTCCACAGAATCTTGCTGGTCTACAAATTTAGGCACTTTGTTGAAGAATGAAATAAGATTGGTTTGGCATGATCTGTTCTTAACAAACCCATGCTGACTGCTAGTTATTACTTTACTTGTTTCTAGATGTTGGCAGATCTGTTTTTTTATTATCTTTTCCAGTATCTTCCAGTTATTTATGTTAGGCTGATTGGTCTATAGTTTCCTAGGTCTGTTTTTTTTTCCTTTTTTAAAGATGGGAACCACATCAGCTCTTTTCCAGTCCTCTGGTAGTTCCCCGGTGCTCCAGGATTTTTGAAAGATATGGTGCAGTGGTTCTGAGATGACCTCTGCCAGCTTCTTTAAAACTCTGGGATGTAATCCATCAGGCCCCAGTGATTTGTGTTCATCAAGAACAAACAGGTGTTTGTTTTATTAAACAGGTGTTTTACTATTAAACAGGTGTTACTCTTACTTAAATTAAGTGCTTTTCATTGGAACATAGTCATCCCAGTCAACTCAGAGTAAAAACCAAATAAAGCACCAAATGATGGATAGGAAAGTGTGAAATGGCACCAAAGTCCCCAAATCTTCAGCTACTTGTTCTACAATTTGGGTCTCAGAGCAGATTTCAGTGCATTAAATGTAATGCAGGGCAACAAACCCAGAGTCATTGATTGAGAAGGGTGGCTGTAGGAATTGAATGAATGATTGAATAAATATATATATATATATATATATATATATATATATATATATATATATATATATATATGGATCTTTGGTTGTTCGGGTTTTCTCCCGCGTAAGATTCAAGTATCTAGGCAACGTTTCGATGAAGTCTCATTCATCATCTTCAGCCTTCTGTCTCCGGCTCTGTGCTTCTCAGAGTAATGTGAGATTGCAGCTGCTTCCTCCTTTTAACTGCCAGTGGGGATGGGACTTGATTGGGTGGGGGCTTGGCTGTGTTCTGATTGGGTGGGGGTGTGTTCTCATTGGTAGGGGTTTGGCTGTGTTCTGATTGGTTGGGGGTTAGCCGTGTTCTGATTGGTTGGAGGCGTGTTCTGTTCAGGTGGGGGCTTGGTTGTGCTCAGGTTAGTCTTAGTTGCTGGGGATTTGAGCTGGTGAGTTGTGATCTTGCTGTTTGGCTTGAGTTCATGGTCCTTCTGCATCTTCATAGTGGGTGTCGGTTTGCTTCATGTATGGCTCGGAGGGGTTTGAAGTGGGTAGTGATACAGCTGCCGTGCAGCTTCTGGTCCATGGTCGTGTCTCATCTTCTGAGTGGGTGGGAGTCTGTTTTCTACATGGAAGTGTGGTGGTGGCATCTTGTGTGGCTCTCATGGGTGTGGGTCTGGTGTCCTTCTTCATGTTAGGTACTCGTCTGAGAAGCACAGAGCCGGAGACAGAAGCCTGAAGATGATGAATGAGACTTCATCGAAACGTTGCCTAGATACTTCGAATCTTACGCGGGAGAAAACCCGAACAACCAAAGATCCACATACAAATACCCGCGAGAACCTCAGAAAATATATATATATATATATTAGAATGTGTTCAGTCTGATTCAAAAGGTTTGGGAGCCCTGAGATTTATAGCTTGACATCTATCCATCAGCATCCACAAGGGATCCAGGGTTTGATATATGTATGACGATGTCCTTATGAGTGTGTCACCATTTTGATGTCATACAATTTTCTACACCCACTCCTGCTTGTTGGCATCAGTGGTGGGATTCAATTTTTTTTACTACCAGTTCTGTGGGCGTGGCTTGATGAGCATGGTGTGGCTTGATGGATGTGGCTTGATGGGTGTGGCAGGGGAAGGATACTGCAAAATCTCCATTCCCATCCCACTCCAGGGGAAAAATACCTTAAAATCTCCATTTCCACCACACTAACCTGCTTTCCAGCTCTGTTCTCCTTTGCAGGGCAACAAAAGAATACCCAGCTGATCAGCTGGGACTAAGGAGGCAGAGAATAGATGGGGGTGGGGCCAGTCAGAAGTGGTATTTGCCAGTTCTCTGAAGTACTCAAAATTTCCTCTACCTGTTTTCCAGAACTGGCCAGAACCTGCTGAATACCACTTCTGCTTGGCATCTGTTCTAATCCTTGACATTTGGCTACTCTCAAACAAGCTAAGCAAGATCAGATTTCATAAGTGCTTGGATAGGAGACCAGCAGGGATATTTTGCAGGGATATTGGCAAATGGCTAACCGGAAAATTTGAAAAAGCATCCTGGAAGAAGGATGTCAGATCCGTGTATCTGTCATTTCTTCAGTGGAAGAAGAAAAGTGGGGGGGCGGGGGGGAGACTGATAAAGAAATCTTTTCTTGATGTAACCCGAATATATTTAATCTAATATCGAATTTGTATAACCCACACATGATACAATGGAGGGAGGAAACCCAGATGGCCAGAACCTATCACCTCTGAGAGGCAGAGCCAGGAGATGAAGAGACCATAAAAATTCCACACTGAGATGTGTCCTCAGACCTCTGGAAAAGTTCGTTCTGAAAGGGGGTGGGGGGAAATTAGGTATGCCCTGGGAAACTGTGAAAAAGATCATTCCTTACAAAAGGGGTGGGGGGAATTAACATACTGGCTTTTGTTTCACTAAATACACATTGAGATAAGGGGAAGGGTTCTAAACTCCCTTATCTATCCCTGTATGCCTGAGAGACCTTAGACGCTGCTTTGAACTCCTACATGAATTGTCTCATCTCAATGAAGGATTCCTTTTGATACATTTGGTTTTCAGAAGTTCATTCTTGTTAATTGAATGGGAAAAAGTTCTATAGCCTGACAAAGACATTGTTAAATTTCTTCTGTACGATGCCAAGAAAACTAAATGGTTTGGAATACATGAAGGATCAAGTTAATTGCATCATCATAGGAAAAATCTAGCTGCTTGTTTAGAGTTGATGTTAACTTGATGGCACATAATTAAATCATTGCTGGCCCATGACATTGTCTTCATCTTGTCCCTCAGCCTTCCATCCTTCCAAGGTGGGTAAAATGAGGACCAGATTGCTGGGGGCAATATGCTGATTCTGTACACTGCTTAGAGAGGGCTGTAAAGCAGTATATAAATCTAAGTGCTATTGCTATTGCCTTAAGCCATTCTTAGCTGTAGTGGTGATATAGCAATATTAATCCCCACCCACCCCTTATTCCAGCCCTATCCAAGTTTGGGGTATTGAAACCTTCTCTGTCATGAATGGACGGTATTCTGGGTGGTACAAGAATTGTCGCCCAGGTTGCTGCCTGATGGAGGAAGCAAGTAGCCAAGGCAGGATGGGATGTCCGGAGCATCTTGCTGCTCATTCCGAGATATACTCGATTTGGTGGGCATTGCTTTTTCCCAGGTCGGCCTTTGCAGACTTCAGTCCCTTGGAGCTCTCCTTCGACAGTGGATTGACACCTGGACAGAGAAAACTGATGTCCTTTCCTTCCCTTTTGGGTGAACTGTGCTGCTGAAATTGAGCGAAAGTGACTTTGCAATGAAGGAAGCGTTGAAATGTGTCCATTCCCTTGGAGAGAACAAAGTCTGAGTAAAGCATTAACATGTACATTAACCCAGATCACACACAGCAATGCAAATCCTGCCTCCCTTGCTTACATAAAGTGTCTCTTTTTACGGCATCCTCCAAGACCTAATACAAATATTAGCTATCATTCTCCTATTAATTATTGTTAAAGATTTAAAGGGTCAGGGAGTCTAAACCTAATAATGTTTTGGTCACTGTGGGAAAGGTACAGAAAGATTCTCTGTGTGATTTGGTGTTCCTTCTGCAGATGCGGTGCTGGCATGCATACACTTAATGACTTAATGACTACTAGTTTCACAATGAAAAAGAAACACATTTATAAAATGCTTACATTGCTAAACTACCCTGAAAATATCAGAATTGCTCTTGCCTTTTACATTTTTTATTTGAATTAATATCTAGCCAATGATTTCTCTGAAAGACAGCTTATAAGAGACTCATATCCAAGGAACGATAGCTCTACATCTGCTTATAGTGCTGTAGCATACAATTCCATCTGATTGTTCACTGGGTTCCTTTCAATGACTTCCTCTCACCCATACTTCACCCTTTCCATTTTGCAAGTATATAGGGGCTGCCAGAAACTGTTTCACAGAGTGCCAACAGTATAAAAACTCTAACCTTGAGACACTAAGCTGGTGGCCTTCTTCAGCTGTATAAGCCCAAACCAGTAAAAAAAAGGTGGGAATTGTCATCCAGGAAGATCTTGGGAGCCACAACTGCCCATAATTATCAGTCAACTTTCAAACCAATTCTACTGCATGTTCCTCATCTTCTTTGGCCTTTGTTTATCAGTTTATTTATTATTTCAATCTATATGGCGATCTACCTCAAATACATGAGCCTGGGTGCCTAACAACAGTTAAAAACACAAAAAGACATAGCAATAAAAATAATGCATACACAAGTGGCAACCAAGGCAAAAACAATCAACCAGCAGCAAATCAACTGACATTATAAGTAATCTGTAATACATTTACACTTCCAAGCTCATTGTTCTTTACCTGTCTTAAATAAAAAAAGGTTCATTTACCTTTGAAGGAGGATTCAAGAGTGTTTCTGCTATTCCAGGGACAAATCAGTGCTAGGTTTCAAATTATTACTACTTTTTTTAAAATTTGCATTCTGTCTTTGACTCAGAAAGCCCTCTTTGGTCCCCCCAAAAGGAAAAAGCCCATCAGGTCTGGCCCTTGGACTCAGTTAAGCAGCTCAAAATATTCTGTTTCCTTGGAGTCTGGAGGCCTGGCATTCCTTTGATTAGCAGTGGACAATCATTTTCTAGCAAAAGGCTTCATTTTTTTAATTTGAGAACAGATCATATCAAAATGCAACAAGATCATGTTACCTTTCCCAAAGCTGCAAATTTAACACTTTTAACCTCTTAAATTGTTCCATTGTTGAACAAATAGGGTGCAGCAAATTTGAGCCACAAATCACATTGCTTTATTTATTTATTTATTTATTTATTTATTTTGTCAAACAATCATTAGATAACAGGTATAAGTATAAACACAGTTATAAATACATGAAATGGATATGAATAAGAAAAAAAGAAACAATAGGACAGGGACGGTAGGCATGTTTTGGTGCGTTTATGCATGCTTATGCATTTTGAGGACAAGTTTGAAAGATCTTGCAGGAGTGACAAAGTAGCACAGAAAAATATATCAGACCATAAGATGATAGTTGCCTTGCTTGACCTCAGATCTTTCCAGAGTTGGCCTTACCCATCATTGCATAATTAGTTTGAAATTAGCCTGCTGAATTGTAAACGGCTTCTTCTCAAGTCAGCATGCAAAGGATTGGAACTGTGGCTTCCTTTACGTTGCAAGAGATGCTGATGGAATGGGAGTCATTTAGTTTGTACTCAAACTTCCCAAAACAGCTGGATTTAATGAGTGTGTCATCTCTGAACCTTCAGTGTATAGAGATTTCATAGTGCCTTCCTTCATATCTCTCCTAATTTCTGACTTGGGTTTCAAAAATATCAGAATGCATTTATTATACAGATGATGGTAATTTCTGAAAGGGAAACACATTAATAATTCCCTATGTTAAACAAAAATTGTTCTTGGAATCAGAAGAAATGTACCATCATGTGTATAATAAATGCATTCTGATATTTTTGAAACCCAAGTCAATTTTCATCTGCACACCAACCAGGAACGACATGCTGGTTGGTGATGCTCAAGTGGTAAGCGTATGACATTATTTGAACACTGGTGGGAAGAACGGACATGCTGAAAAGTCAGTTGCAGCTCAAATTCCTTTGTCTAAATTTTCACTTAACAAAATAGAACTCAGATGAATATGAAGGGATTTTGAAACAGCAAAGGTGAAGATGGTGAATGAAGAAATGTAAATTCAAAGTGGCCACATCAACCACTATGGATCATGATGTTAACCCTGTCCATTTGTATTTGTGTCCTGATGTCAGATAAAAGACATGTGATTGCATTGCAACATGCAAAACAAACTTTAACATAGTTCCCTGTTATCCTCGTGGGTACCTGTGATCAACAAAAATGAATGCATTTATTTGGAGAAGGTTTCATCTGACTGGGCAGTTTTCAGAGGATTTCCTTCTGCAAGAACCCTCCCCCTCTTTTTGCCAGACTGTTAATGTGCCACAATTTAGTACCGCACTGAAGAAATAAAACAAATTTAACATATGGCTTGGAGCGACATGTGTACATAGCTAGTTTGTCAATATCATCACTGGTACTGAGAACTATTTCACAGAGGGTGGTGAGGCCTATTTCAGTGGAATTTCACATTTTAAGTCTGTGATTAAAGAATTAATTGTGTATTCATTAATTATGTGGAATTGCAAGATGTAGTCAGTTAATCAGTGTGATTAATTGAATTGAATGGCAATATGGTATTCAAATACGTAATAGTTAATTGGTGAGTTCAGAGAAGAGAATTTAGAATTTTAGAAGAGGAGGAACTATGTCACAAAAAGTCTGGGGGAAGTCATTTTTGTGCAACATGGTGCCCACCTCAGCTGCCACAATTCCCAGTAGTAATGGAGTATCTCCTTTGCCAAGGGTTTCTGGGGGTTAATATATTACACCAGTGATCCACTCTCATCAACCTTGGTCATTCAAAATGGCTTGGGCTCTTCAAAATCTTGATGGAATAAATCAGTCTCGTAATGTCATATTTTTTTAGCATGGGACTATTGGGCTCAGGTTTCACATCATAATTTGACAAGACTTAAAAACATATTTTTAAATAATTGTTAAGCACTTCCCACACACCCCACTCTCTCAGCTAAACTTAGAGCAGTGGGCTGACTGTGTGGTTTCTGAAATTGCTTGATCAGTGAGAAATACCAACGGATGAACTGGGCAGTTGTTCCACATCCTTGTTTTCAGAACAAATTAATTGAACAGCTAACCTGTTCACCAAAGGACAAATCCATTCAGACATCACAAAATCAGCAGACAGCCATTCTCTATTTAGCAATTCCATTCAAATAGTTTGTTTATTAAATATGTGGCTGTGTTGCTGCCAAACAATCTTGATTCTGGGAACATGAACTTTAAAAATATCAATTGTTGCAAGACTTATGATTAAAGTCATGGGAGTTGGCAGAATACTTGGAATCCAGATGTGACAGTGACAAGCAATGGGAATTTGCTTTCCATTGTAGTCTGATATTTTATTTATTTTTATCTTGCCTTTATTTTTTTTCATAAATATCTCAAAATGGCAAATGTACCCAATACCCCTTTCTGTTATTTTCCCCACAACAACAACAACCTTGTGAAGTGAGTTGGGCAGAGTGAGAGAAACTGGCCCAAAGTCACTCACCCAGGTTTCATGCCTAAGGTGGGAGTAGAATTCACTGCCTCCTTTCTAGCAGGGTGCCTTAAACACTGCTAGACCAAACTGCCTCTATTGGATAGGGTTGGCAATTTGACTGTGTTGGAGATCTATCCAGACCAGACCAGGAATGAGCAGAGCAAATGTATGCTGGTCCTTATTTCATTGGGTTCCATACATCCATTAGGTGGTTCCTGTTTGCTAATGAAACTAACCTGAAATATCATTAAATAATAATAAAAAAAGCTTATGTCCTTCCTTCCTAGGAAGATGGAAGATTCTGACTGAGACTGGACTTGATATTGCTCTTTTGAAATGATCATTTCTTGAAAGAAGAATGCATACCTTTTCTGGAAGATTAGAGTGGTTAGTGGCAACTCCTAAAGAAGGGCCCAGCATTCAAAGGTTTGGCACTTGTCCTATAGGAAGAAGCAATTGGTAGAAGGAGAAGCTGATAGAAGGAGGCTCCTCTGTCCCAAAGTCTAGAAAGCTGCTGCCAATCAGAGCAGACAAGATTGCATGAGGGTAGGCCTACAGTCCGATCTCCCAACCCCTTTCGGTGTGCTGCTATTTGGGCCATTAGTGGTAATGGATGTTTGAGATGCACAGGCATACAATTATTCTACGATTGGTTTGTTAGTTTACTAGCTTCTCTTCCTCAGAATCAGTGGACAGTTGGAGTCACTTCTAAGCCTAGCTAAATAAATATTTTCCCTATGACAACAACTCTGGTTGGACTGAGAAGGCGTATGTGAGAAGTTACATGATTTATTGTTAAAGCATTTTGCTTTTTTGATGCAGAATAAAAGAGAAAGGCATTCAAAAGAGTGAATGGAGTAAAGATGTAAGGCTGCATATTTTTCTGTAAGGCTCTCACCTTCCTAGGAGCAGCAAAATCATTCTGGATTAATTAAGCAAGGATGAAAATTTATTTGGCAGAAAGAGGTGGGGGGAAGGGAAATATTTGAAGTGTCACAACACCTACGTTTTATATTCTTACCCATCTCAGTCTTTGCAATTCATCTGATAGCTCAAATACTATAAATTTAGTTGAAGATAACAGAACAGATGGGAAAAACATATGGTTTGTAGGTAGTGTGGGGTGGTTGGTATTTGTAGTACATTAGGGGAATTTATTTTATTTTCTCTATTTCTAGTGTAACTTTTTCATACTTTGTCAAGCACCTTTCTGGGGAAGAAAAATTACATTAAATGGAGTGGTGATTATTTGTAGCAGTTCAACCATACTTTTTATCTTCCATTTTCTGTCTTTGGTGTCTATAACTTTATGTAATATGTTGCTCTAATTTGAACGTAGTTAGTAGACTCTGGGCCTCTTTGTAGAATAATTTTTCAATTCTATTTTTAGCCAACTGAGCAAAGCTATAATTACTCAGAACTAAGTTCTATTGATTTTAATTCGATATATTCTTATGTAAACAAAGACAGAATTGTAAGCTTCATTTTTCATTAGCAAAATAATAGCTATATGTTGTCATGACTTCAACACATTTTGAAACATACACATAGAATAAAGCTGGAAGGGACCTTGGGGATCTTCTAGTCCAGCAGCCCCCAACCTTTTGGGCACTAGGGACTGGTTCTGTAGAGAGAAAATTTTCCGCAGACTGGAGGAGACATAATTTTGCATGCTGCCTGCATCCCATAGATGGGGCTTTTCTGGCATTCTGCACACAACTGATTGCCAGTCTCTTCTTAAAAGCATCCAGTGATGAAGCACCCACAAGCTATTTCATTGGTTAATTGTTCTCATTGTTAGGAAGTTTCTCCTTAATTCTAGGTTGCTTCTCTCTCTGATTAGTTTTCATCCATTTTTTTCTTGTCCTGCCCTCTGGTGCTTTGGAAAATACGTTGACCCCCCTCTTCTTTGTAGCAGCCCCTTAATATTAGAACACTGCTATCATGTCATCCCCAGTTTTTTTTTCTCTAGACTAGACACACTCAAGTCCTGCAACCATTTTTTATATGTTTTAATCTCCAAGCCTTTAATCAGATTATTTGCTCTTCTCTGCCCTTTTTCCAAAGTCTCAAATCTTTTTTATATTGTGGTGACCAAAACTGGATGCAGTATTTCAGGTGTGGTCTTACTAAGGTTTTAATTGTATAAAGCAGTACTAATATTTCACGTGATCTGACTGGTCTGTTGATTGACCAGACTGCATGCAGTCATTGACCAGGCTACATGCAGTCATAGCAGCATGACTGGTCTGAACAATGGTCATGACAGTGGACAGTGGAGTGGAAAAAAGTCTCTATATCTACATACTGAGGAACATTAGTTTGCTCTTTATCAGTTTGGTTTTCTGGAGGGATTTGCTAAGAATTTAAATGATGCCTTTCTCCGTTCAACACCAAAGCTTAATAGATTGCTCCTTTGCTTTGCTACCATACCTCTGATTTGGATGACAGGAGAGCAAAGGTTAATAGATGCAGTCCCGTCTATGGGTATCTTGTACAAGTCACTATGATGTCCCTCTGTTATGACTTCATACTGCAAATGAAAGGAATAATGAAATCTAAGTCACAAATTAGATACCATTGTACAAAATTTGTGTCATTTGTGTAACAATGGCACAAAGCTTATAGCATTCTTTGTCCACCCTCAACTGTGATGACCCGTAGTCTCTCTAAATAACCCAAAGCCCAAAACATATATTAAAGTCCGGTAAAGCCTTCAACTTAACTTCACTGCTTTATTAGGCACAGTTTAAAGTCACAAAAGTAAATAAGGAGGCAAACAGAAAACCAAAACAAACCACATTGATGAGAGTTCCGAAGCAAGCCAAGATAACTAATCATAAACTCCAGGAAAATAACTGAGAAAAGTCCATGGGAAGAACACCAGCAAAGATAAACTTCTTTCAAGATGAACATTAAATTGACTCCTGCAAATTCTAACTGCGCAGTTGCAAACTTATATACATAGCTCCCAGCTGCAAGCCACAAGGAGGATCATGGTAATCTTCTCTTGAGTAGACCTCACTTTTCCCTGATCCTCTCCTCCCTGCGTGACCTAGGATGGATAGGGGATGGGCCTGGATCCTCCTCTGACTGCTCAGCCAGCCCCTGCCCTTCCCCAGCCTCCTCCACCACCTCTAGAGCCACACTCCCACTCCCTGTTGGCTGTTCCTCCTCTTCCTCAGAGTCAGTCTCCACCAGGGGCATGACATCACCCCCAAGCATGTCCCCATTGATACTCACATTATATATCTATGCATTCAAACACATACTCTTTTTGCCTAATATGTGTTTTAAGACCCATTGGATGGGATCTTGTGATAGAAAGCTGAGAAGGCTGTCAAAGTATAAATACACTCTGGAATGAGAAAGAGGAATAAATGCAGGACTTGGGTATTGTACCGAATACAATACCTGACAATTCTTGGCTGACAAGAATCTTTTATCAAGTGCAGCACTTGATAAATTTATAAAGATTTAGGTTTATAAATCCCTCCTCAACTACTTTGATCAATTGTTTGCTATGTCTAAGAATCTGATCACGGAACAGGGAATAAAACCCTGATTCTAATGGAATATCACCCATCCTGAAGCCCATTTCCTCAAACAAGTTGGCAAGGAGACTTTCATGTTTGACACTGAAGACTCCAAGTGGGTTGGGTCTGAAACAGCTTTCATATTTATGTTCAGGCCACTTTGCCTGGGCTAGTTCAAGATTTCATGGCTTCTATGTCAATGATGAGCTTGCCTGTAATGATTTGCTGACTTTGATGATCACTAATGGCTCAGAAGATACAATCTCTAAGTGGAGGAACCACTTGTGACTCAATTGTCACAAAAATATTATTTGATCAGGTTTGAGCTTCAGTTACCCATAATCCTGGCTGTATGGAAGGGCTTGTTTTGATAGTCAAACATAAGAATTGATGAATCAGGAAGGTTTTTAATTGTTCTGGAAGTATTCTTCTTCAACCACTCATACTCCCGAACCTTAAGTTTTTTTTTAGAATGAGCAGGCACCTAAGTCATTAATGTGGTTCTTTCCCACACTCTTGTACAAATCATAGACCTGCTGTAGTTCCAACAAAACGTTTTTCATTTAAGCCAAACATTTATTTTGTTCTCATTTATCCACAGGACATTCTTCCAATGGTCTTCTGACATATCCAGTATTTGGGAAACAATGTTCTTTTGGGAGAGTGGTGGCTGGTTAGAGTCAGGTTACATTACTGTAAAATGTTTATTTAGGACTGTCTTTGAAGATGGCCTATGAATCAGCTGAAGTGCTGAGCTGCCAGAGTTTAGATGGTCAAAATGCAAGGTGCTGAATCTGCGCTAGTTCAACTATTTACTGTTGAAAGTCAAAGTGCTGGTCTTGATATTTAGGATCTTAATTTAGGATTAGAAACAATTTAGATTTTGTGTGGTGAATCCCCACTAGTGGACTATTAGGAATATGAGTCACCTAACAGCTATTTGGGTTAGAAATATATAAACCAGGATAAACATTTTAAAACTGTATCTTTAAGAAAATGCAAAACTGTAATTAGGTGTGGTTTCTCAAACGGCCATAAGATGGAGCCAGAAACCTGGGTTGTTTAGTCATAATCTCAGAAGAGAGTGTGTGTCTATCTCTGTTTCCTTCTGTTGGAAAGTATTGCCATTCCTCCATTTTTCCTAATTGACTGATATTTCTGGATTTGATGTAAGTCTGATACTGAACTGTTTTGTTTTTTTTGACACTGGACTTTGTTATTGAATTATCCTTGGATTGAAAAACTGACTGATTTACCTGTGAATGACTTTGGACTACCTATTTTGGACTTTGCTTAACGTTTCTGGAAGTAAAAACCTACATTTACTGTACAGTGTATCTGTGTTCTGTGTGTGTATTATTCAAACACTACTCTCAAATACATCTCCCTGTATGCGCTCATTCTCCTAACAGGGAATTACCTCAACACTGGTTATGGGCCCAGACCATACCAGGCTTAGATAACTGAGAGTTAGTGTGAATTCACAGTACTGTATACAGACAGCTGTTTACTGTTTAATTGTGGTTTACTATCCTGGTAAAGATGGCACAAGACACTTCAACAAGTCTATCACTGATAACCCGGTTGGATGGAACAAACTAAGTTTCTTGGTCTATGAAGTGCAGTCTACTTCTGCGCAGAGAAGGTTTATGGAATGTAATTCAAGACCCACTGGATGTAAATGCTTGGGATCCAGATAATGAGGATGATGCCAAGAAACTTGCTGACTTTAAACAGAACAACGAACGAGCTCTTTGTATAATTGGACTAACATTGAGTGACCAGCAGCTAGTCCATATTTGTGGAGAAGAGTCTGCTGCTAGGTGCTGGGAGAATTTGAAGAGGATTTATGTTTGTGACAGTGTAGGTGCACACATACACTTTACACGTAAACTGTTTAGAGCACGTCTTCTGAAAGGTGGAGATATGTTAGCTCATTTAAACTTCTTGAAACGAACTTTTCAAGAGCTACATGAAAAGGAACTGATATTTTCAGAACTGCATCAAGTTTACATCATTCTTTCCTCATTGGATGAAAGTTATGATGATTATGTATCTTCACTGGAAGTCCTGCCCAGGGATAAACTGACATTGACTGACATAACTGGAAGATTGTTAGAAGAAGCAAGAAGACGGCTGGATAGGGACCAACTGAGGAAGGAACAACCACAAGAAGAGAATTTGTCTTCAACTGCCTATACTGTTGGGAAATGTTTTTCTTGTGGGGCTAGGGGACATATAGCTAAATTCTGTAAGAAGGGAAAACAGCAGAATACTGGCAAACACCAGAAGGCCAAGAAGAATGTTAGTTTAGCTATGTCTAGCAATTCAACTGTAAATCATGATTTGTGGGTTGTTGATAGTGGAGCAGCACAGTGCATTACTAAAGATAGAAAAAGGTTTGTAAAGATGTCCATGAGTAAACAACATGTATCATTGGCAAATGGATGGAAGATTAAAGCATCAGGGGAAGGTACTGCATATTGTTCTTGTATAAATGAACATTTAACTATGTTATATGTACCTAAACTGAAATTTAATTTATTATCAGTAAGGGCTTTAGTTAATCTTGGTTATGTAGTAACCTTTAGGGGAGATAACTGTATAATAGAGAAAGAGGGTAAAACTGTTACTGCTAAATTAGAGAATGATTTATATGTAATACATGATGACCAGTTGAAGATGGCTAACTCAGTTTATAACAATGTTAAGCCACATGATGAATGTATACATTTATGCATAGACATCTAGGGCACCTTAATTTCAAAATGCTCAAACAAACTGTTGAATTGTCAGAGGGAGTAAAATTGAAACCCTGTAGCAAGTATTTAAACTGTAATGCTTGTAGCCAAGATAAAAGTAAGGTTACTTCTGCAAACAGACTTAATGGGTTTAAGACTAAAGAACCTTTAGAGGTTTTGTTTGCTGACATAATTGGTCCTAAGAAACCAAGTTTAGGAGTGCCTGTTATATTTTGAGTATTATGGACCATTACTCACGATATGCTTTCTGCTATCTTATGAAAAACAAAACAGAAACATTCCAACATTTCTTTAACTGGCTAAGGTTTGCTGAGAGAAAAATGAAAAGTAAAGTAATTACTTTAGTAACTGATAATGGGACTGAATTTGTTAACAAAAGATTCCAAACAATATTAAAATTGGCTGGTGTTGAGCATAAACGTTCTGCACCTTACAGACCACAACATAACTCGTTTATAGAACGAAGAGGGCAAACATTACAAGCCATGGTTCGCACTATGTTATCTGACTCAGGTTTACCTGAAACACTTGTGGGGTGAAGCCATAATGTGTAGTAATCATGTTTTGAACAATGGTTGAATTCTCCAGTTTTGAACAATTGGAGAATTACCAATCACTCATTGGCATGGCAGAAAGCCAAATTTAAGTTACCTACACACATTTGGAGCTCCAGCATGGGTGTATATTCCCTCACAAGTAAGTCTGAAAGGGCAACATAGAGCTAAGAAGTTATTTTTTCTGGGTTATGAGACCAACCACAGATCGTTTAGATTTTGGGATCAAGGCACAGCTCATGTTTATTGTAGTTCTAGTGCAAAATTTCTTGAGCACATTGGGTGGGATAAACTGGAACAGGAATCCAGCAATGATATTATTATTGACACCCAAATAGTCCCTAAAGATAAAATCAGTAAACCACAAATAGCCATTAAAGAGGAAGGACAGGAGGAAGTAGTAGAACAGGCACAAGAGGAGGTAGAAGAACAGGAGCAGGTGGCACAGGAAAGTCCACCAGTTAGCCCTGTATTACCAAGACGTTCAACCTGAGTAACACGACCACCTGATAGATATCAGGCTAGTGTTGTATGCCAAGTGAATACAGTTCCAAGTAATTATAGTGAACTAAAACTGTATCCTGCTAAGGATCAGGCTGCTTGGCAGAAAGCAATGGATAAGGAACTGGAATCATTAAAAAGACTGGAGGTATATGAAAATGTTAAGTAACCCCCAGGTAAACATGCCATAGGATATAAATGGATATATAAACTGAAGACAGGTGTAGATGGGACTGTTACCCATAAAGCCAGGTTAGTAGCACAAGGGTGAAATCAGACAGCAAATGACTATGATGAGTTGTTTGCACCTAGTCTGAAGTCTACTACATTAAGGGCAGCATTAGTGTGGGCAGCTAAGGAGAAATATATTATAAATCATTTTGATGTAGAGACAGCATATCTGCATGCACCATTGCAACACACTATATATTTAAAGAAACCTTTAGGTCTCAAAAATGATAATACTGAATAACTGATTGCTGGAAATTGAAAAAGAGTCTTTATGGTTTGAAGCAATCAGGATATGAGTGGAACCAATGTATAGTTAAAGAATTAACTAAGATAGGTTTTGTAGCTGGCATAGCTGATCTATGTTAGTTTAAAAGAGAAAATAATGGTGTAATTTCATTATTGTTATTATTTACTGATGACATAGCATTAATCACCAAAACTAAACAAGAAGCTACAGAGATAATTTCACTATTGGAAAAGAAATTTAAGATAAAACAATTAGGAGAAATCAAACAATATCTTGGTTTAAAAATAGATAGAACTAGGGGAGGATACAAGATCTCACAAGCTGATAAAATTAACCAATTACTAAAAAGTTTTAAAATGGAACTTTGTAAACCAGCTAAAACACCAATGAGCCAGGAGTTTAGCCATAGTGATGTTCAAAGTCCTGTTTTTGATAAGAACATTTATCAGTCCTTGATTGGTAGTTTATCTTATCTCAGTAATTGGTCAAGGCCAGATATTGCATACAGTGTTAATCAATTAGCGAGATTTAACGCTGAGCCAACTGAAAGGCACTGGCAAGCTGCTAAACGTGTGTTAAGATATCTGAAACAGACAATGCATTATGTATTGTGTTTGGAGCCAAAAGATGAACTGAATTTAATTGCATATGCTGATGCAAGTTTTGCTACAGACATAAATGCATGAAAATCTTCATCGGGTACTGCTGTATTATTGGGAAAAGCATCGATTGGATGAAGATCTATTAGACAGAAACATCTAAGTTTGTCAACAATGGAGGCTGAATTCTCATGCTTGTCTTTATTATGTACAGATTTAGTTTTGAATAAACAATTATTAATTGATATGGGAATTAATATAACAGATTCTATTGTAATTTATGAAGATAACCAATCAGCAGTACAGATGGCTTCAAATATTGCTGTTAAAACAAGAACGAAACACACAGATTTAAGATATTTAAATGTGAGACAATGTGTGCAAAGTAAGATGATTACGCTAGAATACTGTATATCAGAAAACAATATAGCAGATCATTTTACAAAGGCCCAAGGCTCTATAAAGCATAAGGCGTGCTGTGAAGATTATGGACTTAGAATGTAAGGTTGTATATATTGTCTTACCCAAAGGGGAGAATGTTAGGAATATGAGTCACCTAACAGCTATTTGGGTTAGAAATATATAAACCAGGATAAACATTTTAAAACTGTATCTTTAAGAAAATGCAAAACTGTAATTAGGTGTGGTTTCTCAAACGGCCATAAGATGGAGCCAGAAACCTGTGTTGTTTAGTCTTAATCTCAGAAGAGAGTGTGTCTCTATCTCTGTTTCCTTCTGTTGGAAAGTATTGCCATTCCTCCATTTTTCCTAATTGACTGATATTTCTGGATTTGATGTAAGTCTGATACTGAACTGTTGTTGTTTTTTTGACACACCTAATTACAGTTTTGCATTTTCTTAAAGATACAGTTTTAAAATGTTTATCCTGGTTTATATATTTCTAACCCAAATAGCTGTTTTTCAATCCAGGGATAATTCAATCCAGGGATAATTCAATAATAAAGTCCAGTGTCAAAAATTTACCTGTGAATGACTTTGGACTGCCTATTTTGGACTTTGCTTAACGTTTCTGGAAATAAAAACCTACATTTACTGTACAGTGTATCTGTGTTCTGTGTGTGTATTATTCAAACACTACTCTCAAATATGTCTCCCTGTATGCGCTCATTCTCCTAACGGGGAATTACCTCAACATGGGCCCACTTTTGAGGAAAAGAGAAGCTAGCCTAGATATACCTTCTGTTCTAGCACAAGTACCAAAGAGCTTGGATCCAGGTTTTCCAAGGACTGCATGTTTGCAGTGTAAAATTGCCTGGACTTCTGAAAGAAAAATGCTAGTTAGAAGCCTACCTATAAATCTATTATATTGATGGGTAATAGGGTCCTTAGCAGCAGAAACTTTACCCCATGAAATCCTTTCCACTTGTAGAGTTGAAATCCTACCTGTTTCAAATGATTCGTGTGTTGTGTTAGTATGATGTTGTTTTTAAAGTATGCATGACATTGGCTCTGGAGATGTTTGATTCGCTGCCTGCATTATTATTAATTGAATTTTTGAATATTTTATTATACTTTTACATGATCACATTTCCATTTTTTTATTGCCTTGGCAGTACTATGTTCAGAAAAATATCTGTTTAAGGCTATTTTAATGCATTGGGGAATTGGTGAAAAACTAGTGATCTCACTAATTAGAAGCCATTAATTACATTTTGCTTAGCATCCTCCAGAGACCTAAAGCAGATATTTTGCACAGGTGACTTGGTGTCCCCCCTCATACAAAGAAAATGTTTACAGCTGTCAAAGAGGACAATGTTTATATTCCTCCTTTTTTAATACCTACCTGATCGAATAGCTCTACCTAATAATGTATAATAATACTTGGACTTTTATTTATTTTTTCTTGGTTTGTTAAGTATGCCTCAGTGGGACTGTCTTCCAGAGGGAAGGGGAGGAAGAAGGAAGAAAATCGTATCTCTAAACAAAACCAAGGTTGGTATTTCTGTCCGAAGGACTTGAACTTGAGGGACCCAAGTGACTGAATTGGGTTCCTTTTCTAAGCCCCTTCCCTTTGGAGAAACTATAGTGCTGAAAGGTTGTGGTAAAGTACCAGACAACACCAGCATATTTTTCAGAGAAAGAAACAAAAGTTAGATGGGCTTAACCCACCGAGGAAAATAAAAACTATCAATAGACTCCTTCCACTCTCTTTCAGGGAAAAATATTATGTGTGTATGGAACGCAGTTTCTTAAACCTTCCTCCTTAACCACCTTTTGGACTAAATTAATTGTAATTTTTGCTCTGTGTTATACGTAATACATTATAAAATATTGACAAGCTACTCTGAATCTATTAAACTGACCTGTATTTTGTGTGCGTGGGGGGGGGGAGGGTAGTCTATATTTATCTACTAAAACATACTTCCTTGATCATATACTGGGACGAGATTATACACCCCTCAGTTTTGAATTGGGATGTTTTGACAGTTATAGATGTGTTTTTCATCCTTTCCTTGAGCTCCTAAAAATAATGCAAGGTCCCTTAAAAACTTGGGTTATACAGAGGAAGATAGAATTCAGCAAGACCTTTGCTGCTCATCAACATTCCTGCTTTGCCCTGACCTAGGTTAGATCTGAATTTCACTAAATAATATCATCTTAAAAGCCTCCATCCTTTATTGTTTTTCCCTCAGCCCCTAAAGCCAGGTGCTCTTTTATGCTGCGGCCAATTATAGTTGATTAATCAACTAAAGCTATAATTATAGATTAAAATTTGCCCACCAATTAATCAGTGACTTTGGAAGCAAAGGCAGCCAGTGGGCTTTAAATGAAAGATCAAGAAACTAGTATTTTGTACTCTTGCATGCTGAGGGCTTGAAATACAGCTTTCAGATCATGGAGAATGAATCAAATGAATCATGTATAAGACGGACTACAGTAGGGGCATCTATAAGGAAGTGATATGGACAAACTCCTTGCTTCCAGAGCCATTCCCTTTGATTCTGTAAATAATTGGGAACAATGATAACCATCAGACAATTTCCCCCAGATGAGAATAAGAAAAACTTTGTTACTAATAAGACCCCTGAAAGTTTCAATATGGACTGAATTGATAGGAGGATCTATGAAGGTTCCACTTTTGGACTATCTAGAAGAACAGATTGATTAACCTGGGGATATAAAGACTCCTGGACACTGGGCATTGAATTTTTTGTTTGAGAAGTGGCTTTGGTTTGAATAAAAGATTGTTGGATTATTGGACAAAAAGAAATAAAATAAACAAAAACAAAGATGAGTGGAATTTGGGAAGAAATTGCACCAGAAATTCAAGATATGAAGAATACTTTGACAAGAAGATGTGAGGAGATTCTGAATAAAATACAGGAATAGATGTAGAGCTGGAAATTAAGACACAAATGACAAAGAGAAAACAGTATGTCCAGGAAGAGGAGGAGTTAATTGAAAGACCAGCTGGAAAAATAAAACAGAGAAAACAACAAACAAAAAGAAATGATAAGAAGGAGATAAAAATAAAAATGACAATGATTGATGATATAAACCAAGAATATTTTAAGGGAAGTTAAAAGGAATTGGAACTGCAGGGAGGTTTTTTTGGGAGAGAGATAGGGGCAAGAGTAGACATCTTGAAAATGTGACAATGGAAAAGGGTGGAGAACAGAGAAATGTTTAAGAGGATGGGCCAAGAAGTGGTAGCAGATCAAGATTCAAGAGAGGAACATGGGAGACAAGCTAAGAAACAAATAATTAAAGCTTCAATGCAAATGAGAGATGATGGATAATAAAAAAGGCTACAAGTTAGAGGAAGGGGGATTAATGGAATAGATATTTTTACATTACAAGGTGAATTAATAAAAAGGACATTTAGAATTTTAATGAGGATAATTTTGAATATGTTATATGGAATAATCAAACAATTGAAGAGCACAATTTAACATAAATATGTGTATTATTAGTTAAACTATATAAGATTGTTGAAAGTAATAAATATGAATATTAACATTCTATTTGTAGGAAAAAGAATGATATGTAGAATTTGACTGACATTAAATAACATATTGAAATATTGAATAGGACAGTAATGAAAGATTATAACTTAAAAAACAACTGTACTATTATTAGAATTATATAACTTATCCACCGTAAATATGATGAATATTATTTTATCTGCATTAAATAAGTTGTAAAATGTGATTAGAAAGGGGATATTTTAAAAATATAATAGTAACATAATTAAAAATCAGAAAGGGGATAAATAATGGAAGATTATAACTCAATATAAATTTGTGAATTATTATTAGAATTACATAAGTCTGTCAAACATCGCAAATATGATTAATAATATTTTATTCATAGTAAAAAGACAGATATTTAGAATATGGAGATTGACACAAAAATAATATACTGAAAGGGTGAATAATCAAAGAATGAAAGATTACAATTTAACAAAATATGTGTATTACAAAGCCTGCACTACTATTACTATTAATCTTCTCATCACTCCTTATTGCCCATCCCCTCCCACTTGAGACTGTATGACTGTAACTTTGTCACATGTATCCTTACAATTTATATTGACTGTTTCCTAGTATGATTTGATTGCTTATTGTACCCTATGACTGTCATTAAGTGTTCTACCTTATGGTTCTTGATGCTTGATGAATGTATCTTTTCTTTTATGAATACAGAGATTATTTGCACCAAGACAAATTCCTTGTGTGTCCAATCACACTTGGCCAATAAAGAATTCTATTCCATTCTATCTATTAACATTAAATTTTATATGATTGTCAACTGTATTAAATATGAAGAATATTGTCATATTTGTTTTAAAATTTAAAACACTCTGATGTCACACTGTTCACACAATGATATGTTTGTAAAAAAAAGAAAAAAATTAAAAAGTATACAAAATAAAGTAAAATAAAATTTCCCCCAGAAAGGAAACAGATTTCGGGAGAAGGTATACCTGTGGAACATGTGTTTTCCTCAAAATTTTTAAGTGAAAAGGAGGCCTCTTTCCTATTGTTGCATGGTGACCGTAAGCATAGAAGGTGGAATTACTGTAGTCTAGATAAAAAAGAGGAAAATAATACATGCTCTTATGAAAAGAAGAAGAAAAAAAAACCCTGAAAGCATAAAATGATTTGTTAATGCTTCTTTCCTATTCATCTCCCTCTTTTTGGTTTAAAAGTGAGGCAATTTCAGGCCTTGGAGTTGTGTGTGCTGTTGCAACTGTGGATTTTGTACTTTTCCTGCTGCCCTTTGATAATGAAAGAGAAAAATTAATCCTTTATAGCCTGTGATTATCTGTTTACAGCTTATTAAAGATATAAATGCCAGTAATTTTAAATGACTACATTAAGTTGTCCTTGAAAGGAAAAAGAAAAAGTGATAGCATGTGGACAGCATTGAAAAAGCATTTATGAATCATTAATACTGGGGCAAAAGAGACCTGGAGATGGAGTTTCAAGGAGAAGCTTAGTTTTATGAAGTGCATAGAGAAATGGCTCTTTAGTAACATGGGATAAATTTATGGCTTGCTGTATGAACTTTATAATCTCTGAGTAGAGATTATAAGAAGTTAAATGCAAGGCACTGCTGATAATCTTAAATGAGCAATTCAATTATATTAGTGTAGTTAACTGATAGCACCCATTGCAGATTGGGCAGAAATCTAATGTAGGTGGCAATTAATAACAATTGCCTGTTTACGAAACAATAGAGTATCAGCGTTTTACATAATTTTGCTTAGAATAGCAGGTTATATAAACAGCTGTGGCCTAAAAGAAACCTCTTTCATTTGGTAGGTGACTAATTACATCACAATTAAATATTTGCATGATCATTGATAGCGTTATGCTTTTCTAATCCAATGCTTCAGAGAAATGACACTTTTAGAAACAATGTGCTGGACCTGTGAAAACCATAGATAGGTTTAGTTTGCTCAACCTACTTGCTATGAAAGTCCAGTCATTTTTAAAGGAAATTTAAAAGCAATTTTTAAGTAGTAACAATGGTGCATGCAGCAGCTGGGATTTTTGTCAAAATGACAAAAGGTGCATTGTATATACTAATATAAGATCTATCCCTTGCTTACTTGTATGCCACATCATAACATGTAAAATTGGAACAGAGTTCACCCCCACCAACAGGCACCTACCAACAAAATCAAGGTGATTGTCTTACAATTGGAGAAAAATAGCTGAGGTACGCTAATGAATCTAATGATACTTCAAGGAGAAGGGAGAATTTATGACAATTGTCCCCTTTCTTCCAGAAGTTAAAGAATGGATTTCAGCTCCAAGATCTTAAGATTCAAGCCATTAGTCTGGCAAATACAATGTGCTGAAAGCAAAACGTGACTTATTTGGTTTTGGCATAGCTTATATGAACAGATATTGTGTTTAGTATACATGGAATAGATGGGGAACTCATCAAATTTGCAGACAACACCAAGCAGGCAGGAATAGCCAACACTCCAGAAGGTAGGCTTAAGATGCAGAAGGATCTTGACAGACTTGAACATTGGGCACTATCTAACAAAATGAAATTCAATGGTGAAAAAGTAAGGTTCTACATTTAGGCAAGAAAAACAAAATGCGCAGGTATGGTATAGGTGGTACCTCATTCAATAGTAGTAACTGTGAAAGGGATCTTGGAGTCCTACTGAACAATCGTTTAAATATGAGCCAGCAGTGTGCTGCAGCTGCCAAAAAAGGCAACACAATTCTAGGCTGCATTAACAGAAGAATAGAATAAAGATAACATGAAGTATTAATACCATTTTATAATGCCTTGGTAAGGCCACACTTGGAATACTGCATCCAGTTTTGGTCACCACAATATAAAAAAGATGTTGAGACTCTAGAAAGAGTGCAGAAAAGAGCAACAAAGATTATTAGGGGACTGGAGGCTAAAACATATAAAGAACAATTGCTGGAATTGAATATGTTTAGTTTAATGAAAAGAAGGACTAGGTGTAAAATGATAGCAGTGTTCCAATATCTCAGGGGTTGCCACAAAGAAGAGGAAATCAAGCTATTCTTCAAAGCACCTGAGGACAGGACAAGAAGCAATGGATGAAAAGATGGAGAGAAGCAACCTAGAACTAAGAAGAAATTTCCCAACAGAACAATAATCAGTGGAACAACTTGCCTCTAGAAGTTGTGAATGCTCCAACACTGGACATTTTAAAGAGGAGATTGGACAACCATTTGTCTAAAGTGGTGTAGGGTTTCCTGCCTGAGCAGGGAATTGGATTAGAAGACCTCCAAAGTCCTTTCAAACTATTCTATTCTGTTCTGTTCAGTTCTGTTCCATTCCATTCCATTCTGACCCACTATACTGTGCAATCACAACTGCTGTTTATTTAGCAAGCCATGGATCAGCAACCCATATCTTAGTCTGATCTATCAACCCAGTCATTCTCGTTGTACAGCTGGATGTTTGAGATCTTATAATCCTGAAAGGTAGTTTTGAGAGAAATGCTGCTGGCTCAGAAAGCAAACACATTTGGATTTCTAAACTCATCTAAGGATTAAGAGGCTTATTTGGCTTATTAATTTAAAGCCCGATATCACACTTTTATTACCCCAACAAATGCTGCCTGCAGCCTCTAGGATTGCTCAACCTTCTTCAGAGCTGCCCATGTGTATATACATATACATACATATACTTCCCATTTAAAACCACAGTCTGACATGGGCTAAAAGCTATAACAACTCTCTTGTCTGACACTACTTGATGTGTATATATACTGTATGTATGTATGTGTATATATATATATATATTGTGTGTGTGTGTGTGTGTGTGTGTGTGTGTGTGTGTGTGTGTATGGTATTCAGCTTTGTTCGGGTATTTTCCCACATCATTATAGTTGTGCTTTTAAAGTTGTAGCAATGTTTCGGCAGAATCTCATCTGCCATCATCAGGCTTCTGTATTGTGTTCATCAAACACAATACAGATGAACACAATACAGAAGCCTGTTGCTACAACTTTAAAAGCACAACTACAATGACATGGGAAAATACCCAAACAAAGCTGAATACCATACACACACACACACACACACACACACATATGGTATTCAGCTACACACACACACACACACACACACATGCAGCTATAGAAATTGGTGACATCAAGGTTCTCTTACCTCTCTTATCTTGTCTGTGTTAACCTCTGATCATTGTTAATGGGCAGAGAAAGAAGCATTTGACATTTAAAATGGCCAATGGGGGCTTTAGATTCCTATTATAAATGGAAACCACTTGAGCCTCATAGGTGAAAATTTTTGTAATGCAAAGTGGTACTTAACCTTAGGCAAAGCCCTTGCAGTAGCCCAGTAGCACAATTGTGCTTGTGCATACGGTACACACCCATCAGATTGCAAAGTATTACAGTTTGTATGTCAAGACAGGTAGCTGTTTAAGTAAAAGGAATAAAAAAAAAAAAAACCCTTGGGTGCCCAAATAAGTTTTTATGGTCTTTAAGTCTTGACCTCTCTCCCTCTCAAGTTTATCTTGCAGGTTTTGCATTCCTGATTTGGCATGTTGTGAAGGAAGCAGCTACTCTCCAAAACATATACCTCGTAAGGTCTTCTTTAACCAGGGGTTACCATGGGCTGCATGCACCACACCACCTACTACAAAGGGTGCGTAGTATTTATAAAATATTTACAGCCAACCTGTTATCCCAAAAATCTCATGGGAAATGGCTCAATGTCAAATATACAACAATCATTGTAATACTTGTAAAGGGACATTTAAGGAAATCAGACATAGTGAGAAGGCTACAGTAACGAAGCCCCCAATGTGAGAATAGATCTTCGCCTGGTGTTAAAAAGAAGATGATTGTGGCATTAGCCTGGCGTCCATAATGTGGGAGGTTCCCTGATATGGAAACTGAGGAAAGTACCTTTGGGCAAATGCATGTTAAGTAGTCATAAACCATTAATGACATTAAACATTATTGCTGAAGTCAATATCAGACTGGTGTTTTCTAAAGATCTCTAAAGGCTGCCCTGGTGGATAATCCTTGCTGGCTAGTTCTACACGAAATGTGATTCCTGAGTTGTCTTCAGGAGTACTTCTTTGGAAAGTCCAACAACTTTTCCTGTAAATCAGCTCTCCTCAATGGGACACATTCCACCAGATGTGTTTGACTAGTTTTCAGTGTGTCCAATCAGTATGCCACATAGATGTTGTGCTGAGGATAATGAAACCAATAGTCTTCCACACAGGAAAATGCCAGTGAGGAAAGCTGCTATAAAGGAGTTAATTTTCATTTGGTTACACACAACAATACATAAGTTTCAAAAAGTGGTTATTCTGGTCTGCTGAAGTAATAGTGATGACTTCAGAGCTAGTTTATTTGTTATAATGTAAACTTTTGTGGATTATGACCCAATTATAATATGTACAGAATGTAGTCTTAAGGAAGAAATATGGTTGGAGCACAAGGAAACGTATGTAAAAGCTTCCATGTTTACGTTTTTCCTATCCATCCCCACAAACTCACATGGCTGTATCTATGTTCCTCTCTCAGGACAGATGACATGGACAACAGTTGCTAGCAAACTGTTTTTTTAATTAATTAATGTGTGTGTGTGTGTGTGTGTGTGTGTGTGTGTGTGCGTGTGACTAGTACTTAAATCCACTAAGGATTATGTTACTATGAACTTTGTTGTTCTACCCAATCTCTAGTGCTTAATATTCTCGATCAAGAATAAAATCCTTCTGTAGCTTTTTTCCGTTAAGTTCTTTGAAAATTACTAAGGTGTAATTTTATGAAATGTATTGGCATTCAGTGCTTTGTTTTTGTTAAATGTAAGTGCAGGAGTTATTTCACTGAAGGCTGCCAATAGATTTGATGGCGTTCTTTAGCTGATTAATTATCCTGCGTTGAACTGGAAATTCAATTGATTCTTTATTGATTGAAATAACTTAGAATGAGTTATCCCAGTATAAGCAATGGGGGATATTTATTGGACTCTTTCTGTTCATTAAACAAGAGACAAATCATTTTTAATTATAGAGATAATCTTGCCCAAACTGCCTGAAACAAGAAGCAAATGAAAAGGCTATTGTGTGATGTCAGATGGACAAAGGGCAAACTTTTTCATGACTTGATGGCTTGCTAACATCTTTGATGGTGAAATCATTGAAGTAGTTAAATAATTTGCTTAATGTCCTTGAATATCTAGATTCAGGACTCCTGGTTATTACTTGGAATAGTTGGAATACAAATAAATAATTTGGAAATTACCTGTTTTTCTTTAATAGATTATAACAAGCATGACATTTTCCTTATTTCAAGTGAAAAGGGAATGCCCCTGCAACTTTCTACTGTCTAGTAACAGAGGGAATTAAACAAAACAGTAAGATGTGCTTAAGGGTGGCTTAGAAAATGTGAACCACATGCAGCCTCAAATTTGATGACGCTGTTGCGATGATTTTCAAGTAGGGAGGAAATGCCTTACCTGCGGTCCTGGCTCAAAATGATTAGATAAAGATTTATTTGGCCACAATTAAGAATAAATGATCCCCCAAGAGTTTTCAAAGGTTGAAGTTGTGGTTGGGATAGGACAATTAATTCAGTCTGTGCTTTTGAAAAGTTTCACAAATTCTTCATTAATGTGATGAAAACAACTTAATCTTTTTTTTTAAAAAAAAGTCACCCAGGCATACAAGACTGTTTGAAAAGCCTTTTGCTTTTCAAAATCCTTTCATGGGGATAGCTACTTATTTTTTTCCCCTAGACTCTTGGGGAAGAGTCAATTTCAAGTTTGTTCAGGTTACATTAGTGCCATCTTTCTGTCCATGCAAATGATGCCATCTTTTGACATGTTGGGTTTTAAACATTTTTTTTCCAACTGGTTGAAAGCTTCTTCTACAATCCCAAGCCTTTGAGGGGAAACATTATATGGGAGTAAGCACTGATGGAATGAATGTCATGAGTTAGAGAAGAGTATTGGGTTGGGTTGGAAGGAGACTTGTTGTTTAGATAATGTAGCAGGGCCAAGGACTCCTCTCTCACGGATGTCAAACTTGATCACATCATGTGACATATCATGATATATTGTGACTTTTTTGCCTTTGCAGAGCCAGGATTGCTGTGGCCTGAACATGTTGCATCTGTTCCAGAGCCACCAATTTGACACCCCTGCTCTACCTAGCAGTACCACTAAGTCATGCTAGCTTTCCTTCAGCAAATATTTCCCATGTTGCTTTGTAAAATAAAAATAGCATCTTCTGATATCAAATATTTTTAAAGGCAGTATCACCCCTTGTTTTGGAGGTCACCTAAATAAACAAATAATACTGGCCTTTCAAATCAAAGAAAGGCAGGACGGCTCTCCCTGCTCTTGATAAGGCCTATTCTGATGGAACTAACTGGTCTGCTCCTCAGCCAATCGCAGGTGATTTCTTTTATGTCTCTGATAACAGGTGGGACAGCAAATCATATGTCCCCTGAATTTGATCAGGGCAACTGCATGAGAGCATTACAGCTGTACTAACAATTTTACACTTCTTTTTATGAAAAACAGGGAAAATCTTGAGATTATATAATGTCCCAAAAGTGAGAAAGAGGAACACTGACAGATTTGTCCATCTTTAGGTCAGAAAGGTGCTCCATTTGCTGCCACAGCTAACTATACATTTTTCGTACCAATGCCAGATATGAGTGAGGCATCTTTAAAAAGACACTGGTTCAAAAATAAAATTCAAAAGCCTAAAAAAAGAAAATATGCATATAAAAAAACAACTCCACTTTTGAACAGCAGAATAAACTATAATAGGAATAATATTGGTGTGTCTTTTCAATACATTGATAGAAAACCAGTTCATATGTGGAAAAGGAACATTAGCCTAGGTTAAAACTGATGTTAAAACTGCTGAAACAAGACTTTCTCCATTAAAAAATTACCCTCTTTTAAACTGCAGTCAAAAATGATCACAATAAATCCAGAATTCTTCATAAAGTGGTGCATTCCAACATTTCGCTTTATACTTCAACAAGAATCCACATCTTCATTTCTTCAGTTGTTTTTTAACACTATGTTACAAATTGATTCACATCAAGCTAAAATAAGATAGCCCCACAATAGGGGGAAAACATATGTTGAGGGCCTCTCCATCATACTGATCTCTACCATGTTGAAATAGATCGCCAACTCTTGTTAAATGTCCAATAAACAACAAAAAAGAATATTTGGTTGCATTTTTCACATCTCAAGATTGGAATATACTTATTAAACTTTATTTAAAACATTGGCCCACTTATGTATTTATTATGGCAATAGATGGAATCAAATAGTATTATAGATGAAAGGATAATCTTTTATATCAATGAACTCCAATTAGTCACTCTGTCCTATGGTGGTATACTTTTGATAGCCTGTCATATTGTTAAATTACAAATCTGACAACTAAATAGTAATTGTGGGATTTCTATTTGCTATTAAATAATATTTATAAACAATCCCCTGACTGGGAAAATTTTTCAAAAGTGGGTGAAGCAGACTTTGTCTCAGATTGGAAGAAAATGCACAGTATCAAAAGACATTTGATTGATTTAGTTTGCTTAAAACACATGAATACAGCCTTGGCAGTAAAGGAGTTTTGGTAAATGTGCTTTTCCAAACTGTAAGATAGGAGAGTGTTCAAATTGACTCTAAAATGTGGTACTGATACTTACAGATGATAAGAACATAAATATGTTCTGCTGGAATGAGCTTTTGGGGTTCCTTAAGTGGTTGGTTAATTTGGCTTAGCTCATTTTGGACCCATCCATTGCCTAATTCTTTCCTTGGTCTTAACCAACCCAGTTTTGCATTAGGAGAAACTCAGAGGAGCACAGTTTACTTCTGACATTTATCCACCATTTAGGAGAAGATTGAGCATTCGTCAAGCAAATAGAATTGATTGCCAAATGCTGGCCTCTCTTCTGGGCAGTCCTGCCTCCAGCCTCAGGGATACATTTCGGGTGCTTCCTAGGTTGAGGATGATGTTTCTTAGATTATACTTTCTTTCAGGGAGCACAGCTGAAATCCCACTTATACCCCATATAGTGGAGATGCAATCAATTTTACTTTATATAATTTAACTGAAGCTGCAATGGCATATCCTCCTGGGTTTAATGATATCTTAAAATGACTTCCGTGCTCATATGGACCATTGAGGAGGCATAATTGGCTTGGGTCTAGTTGCTTCTGGAATAATGAAACCCAGTACTGGCCTTGCTCAATTATTTGATTCCTCCCTGTTAATTATGAATTTGGATACTGTCAGAAAATACCATATCTTTTGTTTTCTGATGGTTTCTTACCAGCTGCTCCTCCTTCCAAGGTTGGACCACAGCCTGAAAGGCTCTCCTGAGGCTAATCTGGGTCAGTGACAGGATTGTAGCATTGTGGGCATAAAGTAGGATTAATCCCTGTTTAATCACTCTTCTGTCTTTGGGGCGTGAAAGTGGAGCCTTTGAAGAGGCTTGACCAGGGGATTTTATAAAAAACCACAACAACAGGGTCAGGATATGCCTTACCTTTCTGGTTGAACTTTTGCTCAACAGTCCCCCTGCATGCAAATAACAAAATGTACATGCTCATATTGTGACACAAACTCTGCATCTTCTGTAATTGCATTAAACCTGGTATTTTCATCTAACTTAGGCATTAATGATGCCATATGTTTATACTGATGGGATTTTTAAAAACTTGTCCTATGGAAGGGTTCTGGATAATTGAAAAGAAACGACACACAGTTGTGAATTAGTGCCCCATATGCTTTTCTCTGCTAAGGGCTACAGGATCAAACCTACTGCTCTCCCTTCCTTGAAATTAGCCTACACATCTTCTAAAAGTGTTCTTGTTCTATCTATCCGGTCACAGAACTTCCACCATAGATGCCAAGCATATCAATTGCCAGCTGTAGTCAGGAGGTCTGTACTTTACTGGTTTCTTTCGGTCTCCTTTTGTGAAAATAAGGATGGCTATCACAACACCTCAGTTTTATGGGAGATGTATTATTATACTATCCAGAGAAATAAAGAGTGTACAAAGGAGGCACTTCAAAACAAGTGGCCATGTATACAAAGTATCTCTTGTCAAGTTCTGAAAGTAGTTATGTCTTTATTATAGCTGCTTTTGAAACCAGCATCCATTTGTTTGACATGGTATGAGGACTCTTGCGTTGGGCAAGAAGACCTCCATGGTCCCTTCCAACACTATGATTCTATTATTATTTTGGCATGCATGTGAACACATATCCACTGTAAAATGAAGAGCCAAACTGGAAAAAGATATAGTTGTTTTAATGATTCAAACAGTGATGCTTTATCAATGGGCATCTGATGGGAAGGCAAGGACAGCAACTAACAAAATGTACATGTTCATATTGTGGCACAAATTCTGCCTCTTCTGTAATTGCATCTTAACATCGCACACAAGGGTGTAAGGGGCAGAGCTTGGGTTCTGATGTCTCAATTTTGACTAAACCTTTGGTTGCTGGAGCTACCCCTGGCTTTATATAAACTCCCGTACATTCCAATTTTGAAGGACTGGCAACGCTTGAGTAATCTGACTTCTGGTTTAAGGGTTCACAGGGTATTTTTCTCTTCCTTGCTTGAGCTGCTAGATTTTTAGTTCATAAATATTAAATAAATATTTTTAGTTCAATTTATTCTATAAGAACAATGTGGCACAATTCTAGATGAAACCTTTGACTCTTTTACAGATGTGTAATAGTTACAAAATATAGTCAAGAAATGCTTGGAAAACAGTTCAGTGAGGTTCTTTGGTCACTCAGACTGAAATTACAGCCCAAGTTTTGTTCTTGCTTTCCTCCTTTGAACGGGGATTGGGGAGACCAAGCAAGGCTGAATTAAATCTCACAGAAAGTTACAGATCTGAAAAAGCAGTTTGACTTATTGAGCTTAAATGTATTGATGCCAAAGGGTTCACCAGAATTTTTATTTTATTTTATCAGCTTTTATCCAGGTGAACATTTAGTTTCAGTTTTGAGACGTTCTTGCCTAGAGTGACCAGGTGGCAGAGTGTTAAACCAGAAGCAGTACCACCACCGCCAATTGAAAAATATAGTTCTATTACATAGGCTGTTTGATTTTTCCAACATCTAAATGGATATTTAAGGATGATTTTGTTCATCCTTGCTATCTGCATAGAAATTGTGGGTAATAGAAAATTTGTGTCTTAAAAGACTTTTACAAAAGTTCTTTAAATAGAAATTTCCTTGAAATAAATTCATCTCACTCAGATTCAAGACTGAGATGCCTAGAATTAAAATGAGGATTGGAGAAATGAACAGTTACTATCTCAAGAGCCAGTTTTTCCACCAAGCTCTGTCAGAAGCCTACCCATTGAGATAGAAAAGAGCAATTAAAGATAAATTTATGGGCTTTCAATAAATTTCCTTGTAGCCATTGAGTATGATCAGTTAAGCAGGTTTTTCTTCAAAGTCCTACTGGTATGGAATATTTAAATAAGGTTAAAATGAATAATGCACAGAATAATGTAGGTTATAAAATTAATTGTAAACCTGCAATTTATCAAAATACACTTACCTACCAAGTTAGGACAGACTAGGACAATGCTTTCTGCACTTTTGCAGGATAGATATTCTAAAATCCCATTAGCTGCACACCTGTGTCCGTGTAACTGTGGAGAGACTGAAACAAAATGGCATGTTAAGTTATTCTGTTCTTTCTAGAATTATATTTGGTGCTTTCAGTACCATTATTCGGGCAGAATGGATGAGTTCCAGGCTAGCTTTCTTCTTTTTGATACAAACCATTATCTACAGTATTCTATTATAATCTGCACATTAACCAAATTTTGCATAGAAGCATTGAAAATGAAGCAACAGAAGATGTAGACGTGACTGTTATTCCATGGATACATAGATTTTTATAAATGAGTTGATCTTTGATCATAAGGAATTGTGTATTGAATTTTATTCCCATATATTTAATTTAACAAACATTCATTTATTTATATCCTGCACCTGGCTTTACCTATTTCAATTGTCCCATCCATGTTTTTTCCCCCTGTTTCCTCTCTGGGCTTCAGAACAGCCTCAGCCTATCATACAGCCCCCTACCCCACAATGTGACTTACAGCATAAAAAGGTTGCTTAGTTCTGTAGCGTGCAGACATCATAAAGAAAATTAGCAAATGGCTAATCAGTGGCATAATATGTATGAACAAGGCTATGTTTCTTTTTGACTCGTCCCTGTCAGTGTATTTACTCAGAGAGAAAGCCTGAAATTAATTATAATCCACTGACAATATCTGATTCAGAAAAGGTCACTTTGACTCAGGCCACTTAAAATGGTTCACTTTTTAGGGGAAATTGGGAAAATTTGAAGGTACACCAACCTGATCCAGCTCAGAGAAATTAAACCAAATTGTTTTGCTTATTATTCATTTGGACATTTCCTTTAAAATCTGGGATCTTTTTTTAAAGCATCTACAATTTGTTCCTAGATAGAAATTGATAGTATATGCAAGCATGAAGTGCAATGAATTTTATAGAAGGGAAATCTTTCCAGATTTGGGGAATGAAATAAGGATTTTTAATATATCCTGTTGTTCACTGGGCAATGATTATAAAAGGATTATACTAAATAGCTTGGTTTAGTAAAGTTGCTAAATTATAAAGTGCAGGGATCTGAGAGCTATTTTCCTCTAAATTTGATTGTTTTTTAGAAGGAAAATGTGTAATTATTTGTTGTTGGGTTTTTTTTAATAAATAACATTTGCTCACAAAAATAGTAACTCCCTGTTTTGTTACAAAACAAAGCAAAACATACAAGTAACTTCTAGCAGCAAGGATTGAACCATCAAGTGCTTAATTTTAATTCAGTTATCCATGTTTTCTCTGAGAAAGCACTTTATTTCCTGTCAATTATTTAAACAATTTATTTTTGGAGGTGGATTTGAGATGCTGTTAATGAGTTTTTCATGTGAAAGAAACCTGTCCCTTCCACCTATCTGCAAAAGTGGCTTTGAAGGGCCACTTGTGAAGCAATGAGAGGAAGGCCCAACCTTGCTATTTTGGGGAGAATGTAAAGTATCTCAACTGAAGCAGGAGGGTGATGAGGTCACAGACCTGGCAGGAAGTAACTGGTATTAAAAAGTTTTATGGCAACAGCTTACAAATCTGTAACTTGTATCATACTTATGTACCTCAAAGGAAAGTGGTGGTGTGCATATTGACCTTTGGGGAAGCTCCATTCCTTATTAAATTAAATGTCATAAAACTTTATAGCTTACAGTGCTTCAGAGCAAAATAGCTGGCAATTAGCAGAATTAAAGGGTGAACAAAATCTACTATAATGAAAACTCTCCTCCTTTGTTAGTACCTCCTAATGTTTATGCTTCCCCCTTTTTCTTTAAAATTACGGATAAGGTTGCATGCGTCTGAAAAGTGAAGATTTCAACTGTGCCTGCTTTTCAGTTCTCCTATATATTTGTGTGTGATCATCTAAAATTTCTGATAGACCAAATGTCTCCACCAGCTTTGAAATGAAAAGTTGCTTCACATGTCTATCACACATTGTCATCTTCAGTACAGCTGCCGGAGCAGTTCAGCCACTAAAAGTCTTCTGAGGGCTCTGCAGTTTTTCGCAGCCTGATTGTGTAAATATAATGCATGTGCTAAGCTAATACGAGATAAATAGAAATGCCTACACTTTCTTTCAAAGTTCATATAATGAAAATGACATAACTTTATGATGCCAAGACTAGATCATAACTTTGCCCAATTTATTTTTAATGCTGCATTTTGCGTTTTGTCATGTTGTATTACATTATTACTTTTTTTAATCAAGGAATTTCAGCTGGCAGGGTCCAGGTGAAGAGCCTTCTCTGCCTTGGCTCCTGCCCTTTGGAACAACTTATCCTGAGATGAGATTGGCTTTCACCCTCCTGACTTTTCGTAAGAGCCTAAAAACTTGGTTCAGCCAGATGGCTTGTAGCCTCAATGGGGAGCTTCATACTGGAGGTACTTGACTAATTAAATGCTAATCCTACATTCCTCTCACATGTATATCTGGCTTCTTTCTTCTCTATCTTATGTTAATTATTTTATTTTTTCTGCTTTGTCATTTTATATCTGATAATTTTAATATTATTAAATATGGTAAATCACCTTCCCATCGCTCTCCCATCCATCCATTCATCCACCATGGAAAGTACCAATTCAAATATTGGAACAGACTTGAGTCATAGTCTAGACTTGGGTCGTAGTCCCACAAACTACATTGGATCTGCTAGTATGTATATTCAACAGGGAACTCTTGCAAATTCTGGTACAATATTTCAGAGAGTTAACGTAAAGGTTATACACTATTAGTCAAATGTTTAGGCATATGTTTCAACAAAAAAAAATAGCGCCTGAGTTAAAAGATTATACTATATAGCAATGTCCACGAATTGTCAAAGATGAGACTCTCAAAGGTTTTGTCCATTTATTGCTCCCATAAAGTCTCCTGCCAGGGAAAGTCCATTGTTCAGATGCTTTATTCTTGATCTTCCTGATAAGAGAATTTCTAAGACAGCTAGAATGGAATCTTCTGATTCCACTTTATCCAATCTTCACAGCACTCAATGTCAAGTGTATGAACAATTTCTAATAGGTACAGTAGATTCCTCTATAAGATAAAGATATAAGAATGACTATGGTTCAAAAAGAATTCAATTCATATCATCATAATGGAGACAACTGTCCAGAAGGCCCATATGCCATCTTCTACTCACTCAACTGTCCAGTTGCTTGCTCTTGATGTGCAGGTCCATCACTTTATTCTCTCAAAGTCATGTTGTCTGTCATCCTGATTCCGTAGAATGCTTCTGTACCCCAGGTGGAACTAGAAAGTGAGCAAGTGAAGGTCACTATATCTAATTACTGAAGTCTACATTGTCAAAGGAAGCGGCTGTGTCAGTGTCATGAGGACAAATGGGGGGTGGGGGGTGGGAGGGTGACCCAATACAGATGAAACTATAGACAGGACTGGTTGCAACCCATCAGGTAGAAAGTTAGGAGACAAGCCTTGAGATAGTGATGCTATACAAAATAGCAGGAGGGATATTAGGCGATTTGGTGGTGATGCAGGAGAAAACAGAAAGATAGCCTCTGTGTTTGGAGAGCATGAGGAGAATTACTTAGGTTGGAGGTGAACTAGAAGTAGCAGAAGAAATGGTTTATCTGGATGATGGGATTTGAGGTCCTTAATCAATGATCCCAAATAAAAAACAATAGAGGGTTCAGAGAAGTGGGTTGATGGTTCAGATTCACTTCCATTTTTTATTTCACTTACTGGACAGATTGCTTATTCTAAAGTACCCAGATTGTATGTCTATGTAATTTTGGCATGGCAACAACTAACCTCAGATTTGTGGCCTTGTCTTCTGGGAATTCTGTTCAGCTTTTGTTACAAATCTGTGACATTATAACCTCAATTCTTTGCTTTTCTATGTTTGTTTGTTTAGATGAAAGCCAGAAAAACATTGAACATTGGGTTTCAAGAAATAGCATTCTAGAGCAAAGATATGATCCTCATCTCTGCTTTGTAGTCATAGTCACTGGTCCTTTAGCCTCAGCAGTATCCTTTTTGGGGAAATGGATGTTATGTGACCAGCCACATCTGGCCAGAGCATCAAAGGGGAAGGGAGCAAGTAGAAAGAAATCATGATATGTGTCATGGCTGAGACATAGGCTGAGACTTATACTCTTGAATCAGATATTGGGATATTAGATATTAGGACAAGTACAACATTTGTGTGATAATGTCCTCGTGCATGTGTCATCACTATGGCATTATACCAGCAACTATTTCATGAAGGCACTTATGATACCATCTACCTTCTGAAATAGATTTGGTGAAGGTTGCACAGAAGAGAAGAGGGAAAAATGTCTGCTTATGTTGTATTAGTTATAATTAATAAAAGATCTGTGTTTCCTCACAAATATTCCCTATGTCATGAGATTTTTCATTATGTCCTAATAGTGTTATAAAGTAAGAATTATTGTCAATTAGGCTCCAGGTTTTGTTCTCTTTGCTTTCTGAATTGTGTGTGTGTGTGTGTTTGTGTGCGTGCATGCCTGTGCACAGAGCAGAGCAGAGCAGAGCAGAGCAGAGCAGAAGTGAGGCTTTAGATTAAAAGTGCAAGTTCTCTTTCTCTCCCTTCCTCTTTCTTTATATATAAGGAGAGAGACAGACAAAGAGGCAAATATACATATTCCTAACATTAAATGTGATTAGAAGATAGTATGGATTAATTGCTCCGCCAAATGTCATTCCCATGAATCAAATCTGTTTTGTGACATATGAGTGAAAGTATCTGCATGTTTCAAAGTCATTAAAAGCTATCTGCATAATTTTAAAAGCTGCTAAACATTGTTCATATTTACATTGTGGGTTGGAAGGGAGAGGGGTGAAGGAGAGGGGATGTTGACTGTGCTAATGAGAACTTGAGTGACACATTTCTGTCAAATGCTAATTTTTACATCAACCCTTTGACAAGAGTGTTTGCAGCAAAAATTATGTTGTATTTAAAAACAGAGGGCCCAAACCTCCCTTCTCGGATCACTCTTCCATCCTTCCTCCCCCTTTCAGGCAAAATGCCCTGATTTTTAACTTCACATTTCTTTGGAAAGCGCTATAGAAAAGATGTAGCATGTGATATTTCTGTTCTCTATTCCTACCCTGTTTTTTATTTTTTATATTATTCAAATTTTCCCTAGAGAAATTATGGTCTTTGGAGCAGAAAGGTCATAAAATAATAATGTCATAAAATAATAATTGACCCAGGCTTACCATTGGATAGTGTGAGAGGTCAGAGTTTGGGATGTTGTGAAACAATTGGCCTCTGGTTTAATTTATCATAATTCCTCCTGGCGTTCTCTGTCTCAGGCATGAAACTAGTATAACTGGGCCTTTTATTCTGAAAAATTAGCTTCCTCAGATGTGTGGGGACTGGAACTTCTATGATTCCTAGACTTTGGTCATAGTGGCTAGAAATTCTGGCAGCCAGAGATCTGCTCAGGTTGGGAAAAGTT